>NC_137902.1:38425626-38571683 GCF_963455335.1 Martes martes | reverse complement strand
GGAGATTTTTGATGACTGTTTCAATCTCCTTACTGGTTATGGGTCTGTTCAGGTTATCTATTTCTTCCTGGTTCAGTTGTGGTAGTTTATACATCTCTAGAAATGTATCCATTTCTTCCAGGTTGTCAAATTTGTTGCCATAGAGTTGCTCGTAGTATGTTCTTATAATTGTTTGTATTTCTTTGGTGTTGGTTGTGATCTCTCCTCTTTCATTCATGATTTTATTTATTTGCGTCCTTTCTCTTTTCTTTTTGATAAGTCTGGCCAGGGGCTTATCAATCTTATTAATTCTTTCAAAGAACCAGCTCCTAGTTTTGTTGATTTGTTCTATTGTTTTTTTAGTTTCTATTTCATTGATTTCTGCTCTGATCTTTATGATTTCTCTTCTCCTGCTGGGTTTAGGCTTTCTTTGTTGTTCTCTCTCCAGCTCCTTTAGGTGTAGGGTTAGGTTGTGTATTTGAGACCTTTCTTGTTTCTTGAGAAAGGCTTGCACTGCTATATATTTTCCTCTCAGGACTGCCTTTGTTGTGTCCCACAGATTTTGAACTGTTGTGTTTTCATTATCATTTGTTTCCATGAATTTTTTCAATTCTTCTTTAATTTCCTGGTTGACCCATTCATTTTTTAGAAGGATGCTGTTTAGTCTCCATGTATTTGCGTTCTTTCCAAATTTCCTCTTGTGATTGAGTTCGAGCTTCAGAGCATTGTGGTCTGAAAATATGCAGGGAATGATCTCGATCTTTTGGTACCGATTGAGACCTGATTTATGACCCAGGATGTGGTCTATTCTGGAGAATGTTCCATGTGCACTAGAGAAGAATGTATATTCTGTTGCTTTGGGATGGAATGTTCTGAATATATCTGTGATGTCCATCTGGTCCAGTGTGTCATTTAAGGCCTTTATTTCCTTGTTGATCTTTTGCTTAGATGATCTGTCCATTTCAGTGAGGGGAGTGTTAAAGTCCCCTGCTATTATTGTATTACTGTTGATGTATTTCTTTGATTTTGTTATTAATTGGTTTATATAGTTGGCTGCTCCCATGTTAGGGGCATAGATATTTATGATTGTTAGATCTTCTTGTTGGACAGACCCTTTGAGTATGATATAGTGTCCTTCCTCATCTCTTATTATAGTCTTTGGCTTAAAATCTAATTGATCTGATATAAGGATTGCCACCCCAGCTTTCTTCTGATGTCCATTAGCATGGTACATTGTTTTCCACCCCCTCACTTTAAATCTGGAGGTGTCTTCAGGTCTAAAATGAGTTTCTTGTAGGCAGCATATGGATGGGTTTTGTTTTTTTATCCATTCTGATACCCTGTGTCTTTTGATTGGGGCATTTAGCCCATTAACATTCAGGGTAACTATTGAGAGATATGAATTTAGTGCCATTGTATTGCCTGTAAGATGATTGTTACTGTATATTGTTTCTGTTTCTTTCTGATCTACTACTTTTAGGGTCTCTCTTTGCTTAGAGGACCCCTTTCAATATTTCCTGTAGAGCTGGTTTGGTGTTTGCAAATTCTTTCAGCTTTTGTTTGTCCTGGAAGCTCTTTATCTCTCCTTCTATTTTCAATGATAGCCTAGCCGGATATAGTATTCTTGGCTGCATGTTTTTCTCGTTTAGTGCTCTGAATATATCATGCCAGTTCTTTCTGGCCTGCCAGGTCTCTGTGGATAGGTCCGCTGCCAATCTAATGTTTTTACCCTTGTATGTTACAGACTTCTTTTCCCGGGCTGCTTTCAGGATTTTCTCTTTGTCGCTAAGACTTGTAAATTTTACTATCAGGTGACGAGGTGTGGACCTATTTTTATTGATTTTGAGGGGCGTTCTTAGCATCTCCTGGATTTTGATGTTTGTTCCCTTTGCCATATTAGGGAAATTCTCTCCAATAATTGTCTCCAATATACCTTCTGCTCCCCTCTCTCTTTCTTCTTCTTCTGGAATCCCAATTATTCTAATGTTGTGTCGTCTTATGGTGTCACTTATCTCTCGAATCCTCTCCTCGTGTTCCAGTAGTTGTTTGTCTCTCTTTTGCTCAGCTTCTTTATTCTCTGTCATTTGGTCTTCTATGTCACTAATTCTTTCTTCTGCCTCATTTATCCTGGCAGTGAGAGCTTCCATTTTTGATTGCACCTCATGAATAGCTTTTTTGATTTCAACTTGGTTAGATTTTAGTTCTTTTATTTCTCCAGAAAGGGCTTTTATCTCTCCGGAGAGGGTTTCTCTAATATCTTCTATGCCTTTTTCGAGCCCGGCTAGAACCTTGAGAATTGTCATTCTGAACTCTAGATCTGTCATGCTACCTATGTCTGTATTGATTAGGTCTCCAGCCTTCGGTACGGCCTCTTGTTCTTTTTTTTGAGGTGAGTTTTTCCGCCTTGTCATTTTGTCCAGGTAGGATTTGCTTTCTCCTGCTGTGGAATTCCGCTGTTCTTGGTGACTGAAGTTGGTTTTGGATGGTTTCTTGTTGATCTTCTGGGGGAGGGGCCTGTTGTAGTGATTCTCAAGTGTCTTTGCCGCAGGCGGAATTGCACCGCCCTTGCCAGGGGCCGGGCTAAGTAATCCGCTCGGGTTCGCTTTCGGGAGCTTTTGTTCCCTGAGCGCTTTCCGTAGAGTTCCGGAGGACGGGAATGAAGATGGCGGCCTCCCAATCTCTCGGCCCGGAGGAGCCGAGAGCTTGGGGTTCCGCTCCTCAGTGCGCTCTCAGAGCAAAGCGCCCAATAGCCCCGCCTCCCTGGCTTGCGGTCGCGCCTCGAGGAAAGCAGTCAATTGTTGGAGCTGGAGAAAAGCGCCGGGTCGCTTTTGTCTCCGTGGCCTCCGGCCGCGCTCCGAGCCCACCCAGCCTGCGACCGGCACAAGGTAACCCCGGGCTTAGAGCTCACTCCTCGGCTTTGTCGCTATAGCCGGCTTCCCCGCTCTAATACCTGCGAGCTCTGCGGCACTCAGACACCCCCAGTCCTTCTGTGACCCCGCGGGACCTGGGGTTATGCTGACCCCGCCTGGGTTTCCCCCCAGTTTAGCCTCTGGAGCAATGTCTCCCAGTGGAGCCGACTTTTAAAAGTCCCGATTTTGTGCTCCGTCGCTCTGCCGCTTGCCGGGTGCCGGCCCCTCCCCCTGGGGTCTATCTTCCCGTCGCTTTGGATTCACTTCTCCGCAGGTCCTACCTTTCAGAAAGTGATCGATTTTCTGTTTCTGGGATTGTTGCTCTTCTTCTCTTCGATTTCCCGTTGGATTTATAGGTGTTCACAATGGTTAGATAAGCTATCTAGCTGATCTCCTGCTACCCGATGTCGTCTCAGCCTGCTACTTCTCCGCCATCTTGACTCCTCCCCCAACATCCCTCACTTTTAACAAGGAGTCCAAGGAGGGGCCGGGCTCCCCCTCTTTGGGTGCACCTGTGTCGGGATGGGCAGCTCGGTCGTGATGGGAGGGTCAAGGCAAAGGGCGCAATCAACAGGTGGAGTCTGGCCCGGGATGCAGCAGCCACACGGGGCACCGGCTATCCTTTGGGAGCTGCTAAACTTACCTGTTCCTTGTTGCTAAGGCAGTTGACCAGGTTTGGGTTACAGCCCAAAGCATCTCGCCTGACATGGTGGGTCATGCCTGAACAGAGTTCTTGCCAAGACCTCTCCTCAGGAGGCTCCTTCCTGCACACTGGGCTCCGGCTGGGGGGACTCAGAACCAGGGAGCTCCACCCCTCCTGAGGGCATCCCCATTTCACGGGGGCTGTGGCTAAGATGGATGGAAGTGGGGTGTTGGGCCAGTGGGGGAAAGAAGGTTCAGCCTGTGGCAAACGCACAATGTGGAGGAACCCCAGGGTGTGTCGTCTCGAAGAAACTGCCTGGAGGACTCTGGCACAGTTTCTGGCCGCTCTTACTACCATAAAGCCATTTGTGGAGCCCCGTGGAGAAAGGAGAGATCTGGCTGGCAGATAAGGTTCTCAGACATCTCAGAATTCGGAGAAAAGACTTCCAGGAACCAAGGGCCAGAGGCCCTGAAATCAAAGCTGACGGAAGGTGGTAGAACTCTCAGACATGTAGTCACTAAGGGGCCCACAGGGAAAAGAAAGGGGCGTGTTCCTGAGAGATCCTGCCCCGGGAACTCTGCTTCCAACAGGCTGGAGGAAGGGTGGAGGGAAGGACCCAGACTGTGGACGGCTGTGAGGGACCTGCTTGAAGAGTACAGAAAAGTACCCTGAGCAACAAGAAGGGAGTCTCAGACTCCAGCAGGTTAGGAAGCAGAGCGCTAGGGACCCCGCTGCTCTCTTCAATGGCGTGACATGGGTATCACGCCGAGAAAGTGGACTTCCCACTCCTGGTGCACTGGAAGGAGTCTCAACTTGCCTTCATGGGTGGGAGTTATGGGGAAAAGCTCATAGCAGGGGAAGGTGTTCTATCCATCATTCCCCCACTGATAGGATGGGCTGGTACAGGAGGTCATGAACTCCCTGGAACCCCCAAGCGGAATGTCTGTGAGAGTGTGTGTTTGTGTGTGTGTGTGTGTGTGTGTGTGTGTGTGCACACACATGTGTGCATGGGTGGGGAACACTGTGGGTCATTCTCAAGCACTGATTGGATGATTTGGACCCGAGAGTCTGATTCCAGATGGCTATGATTCCTAAAAGAATCCAGACAGGTGCTCTGAGAAGTTCCAGGGAAGCTCTGAGAATGCAAAAGAAGAGAGCCGGGCTCTCCTACCTTGCCTGGTTCCCCTTCTGCAAGTCTGTCCACAGTCCCTGGGTGCCAGGCCAAGGCCGAGAAGCAGTGTAGCGATGGAGAGGAGGGACGCCAAGCTCAGCTCTGCGGTTAACAGCTGTGGGGCCTGCGACATTATTTATCCTCTGTCAGTCTTCACTTCCTTATCTGTCCAATGGGTCTACAAGGCATCTCACTGGGTTGGAAGTAAGGCGTCAAAAGTTCCTGTCTAAAACAGATACCAGGAAACGGGGTCTAATGTTATAAGTGAACAAAGAAAGCTGTCTGAATTGTGGCCAAACTTTTGTAGATTTTTTTACAAACAGGATTCCACCCAGCAAACCAACAACACTCCAGATTCGGGGCACAGCCCAGCCCTGACCTCATGGAAAACCAGACTAGAGGAAGTAATTGTTCCTTGGGATGACAGGGCTCACCCGGAGCTTTATTTACTATATTGTTTCATGTCACTGCACACTGACCAGAGTTCCTGTGCGTTGTAGCCATAGGAAGACAGTTCAACTCAATCCACTTACAAAAATTCAAGTGGCTTGGTAATGAATGTCCTGCCTCCAGGGCCGTGAAAACTGGTGATAATGACGGTGACAATGAGAATAGCTAGTGTTTGCTCACATTAACTGCATTCCAGGTGCTGTGCTGAGTGCTATGTATACATCCCCATTCTTCCTCCTATTCACATTTTACAGACGAGAAAGCAGTCATGTTGGATTAAGGGCATCCCCTTGAGATCACACAAAGCAGAAATGAGGCGACAATGAACCCAGGGGTCTCAGCAGAGCTCCCTCTGCTGTGCCCTCTGATTTTTCCAGTGCTTCCATCATAAAGCTGCCCAGTGAGAGGAACCCATCTCAGCAGCCCCGCAGACCGTTCTGGAGGGCTTCTGCCAGAAGCTGGGTGTTGATTCCCTCACTGCTCTCAGATTGGAGGAGGCGACTGTGGACCGGGTAGAGCTCCCCTCTGTCTTCACATGTTGGTTCATGGGAATGAATGGCCCCAGAGGCTGGGCTGCGGCTGCCCCTGGCCTTGTCTAGAGCATCTGTGTGTTGCTATATATGGATGCTTCACAGATCCGCCCTGCTGTATGCGATGGTCATAAATTGTGCACCCTTAAGAACAGCATTAAACTCCTAGATGCCCAGGATGGCTCTGGGGAGCGTAAGAAGTCAGGAAGAGATGAAATGTGGGTGTATGTTAATCTTCATCTGTTGGGGCGTGAGGAAGCTTGCACAAAAGAGAAGGAAGCTCATGGGCATAACTCAAAGCCGGTGCCTGGTCCTGTAGACAGATCCCTGGGACCCGTCTAAACCTTTGCCCTCCTCAGACCGTCATCTCCGTGTCTGCAGAAGAAAAGAGATATCCTCAGACCTGTAGGTCCCCAGCTTCGGGCCACACTGTATTTCCACTTGCTGAGTTACTGTTGGCCTCTTCCACGGGCTGGTGAAATTGATCAACTGAGGGACGGTGGGTGCTTGAGTGAATGAAGAAGCCTTTTCCGAGGGTACCCTTTATTTACATTTTAGCTCTTTAGGATCAACGTAGTCAAAGCACAGGAAGTAGGTATACAGGAAGTATACCAAATAGTGTAAAGGGTACAGAACGCACACATTTTCAGGTAAACTCCTTTTTGCCCTTGACTCTAAGTTTGGTGCCATCTGTGTTTGCTCCCTCGCAGTGCAGGGTGCACTGACTGATCTGTGCAAGGCCCGTGTCATGGCACAAGGCTACTCTCAAGGGGGCAGAGCTGCCCAGGGCCCACCAGGTGTTGGTTTGTACAGGGCAGGGAGAGACAACTGTTCTGGAGTGGGCTGGGTGGGGTAGGGGGGAGGCTACGGAGCCCCGTGAGTCTGTCCTACTGCAGCCCAGGGAAGGGCTTTGCGACTGCCATTTTCACACCCTGGTTCTAGCAGAGGGGATGGTGCAGCAGTCTTCAGGCCAGGTTACCTAGGGGTGAACTCCAATTTGCCTCTAAAGGTCCGTGTGAACCAGGACAGGTCACACTTCTTGGGGACTGGTTTTCCCGGGCTTTTAAATGAAGCAGTTGGACCCCTCAGATTTTTCCAGGTTACTGAGGCTGTGGCCTTTATTACCCTGATTCCATTTCAATTAAGTTGTCTCGAAAGGGTAGACTGACAGGGCGAGGGATTGCCGTGCCTGCCGGACCCGACACAGGGACCACCTGCTCTGTTGAGCGAGCTGCATTGGACGTGGTGGGGCGGCCCCGCCAGTGCAGCCGGCTCTCCCGGGACCACCTGTCGAGACACAGATTTACGGTGTGAGGCCAGAGGGGGTTTTAAACATTTCACGGGCTTGGCCCTCTTGATGACTATGGATTTCGAGAAATTGGTCTCTGACATCAGTCCTCCCAGGGGACACAGCGAGACTAAATACGTGTCCAGGTTTGTAGCATTTAGGAGGTGAAATCCCCAGGGCTCCCAGGAGTGAACTCCAACATGTGGAGGAAATAATATGTTAGTCAGAGGCGCCGAGTTAACTCAGACAACGTCCCCCTCTGTTGTTGCTGTGAGGAAGGAGTTTCCTCATCAATCAGAGCCCCAAGAGGGGGGCTCAGAAGAAAGAACACAGGCTTCTTCGTGAGAGTCCTGGCTGTGCTCTCCCAGAATACCACACCCACCATGAAATGTGAGGGCAGGAGTGAAGTGAGGAGGGGAAGCTACAGTTCCCCCCTCCATGTCAGTGCTTTTCATAGGAGTGTCTTTGAACGTTTTGACTTTTTGGTTTAAATCAATTCGCAAATGATGTCTAAGGCTCTGTCAGGTGACTCCTGTCGGTGAATTTTGTTCAGAAGTCAAGCAAGGTCATTTTAACGTCTCTAAGTGCTAAAAGGCATGTTTTACTCGTTTGAGTCCTTTCATTCATCCATCAGCAACCAATTGCTTGTCCCCATACTAAGAAAAAAAATTTTTTTCTGATAGTTAAAAAAAAAATAAAACAAAACAAAAACCCAGGTATAGTTTTGAAAACACAAGAGCTTCCAGATGAATGCAGGGGTTTTTTGTTTGTTTGTTTTAATGGTTAAACATTTGGCTCCTCCCCATTAAGATGGAATGTGAGAATTTAAAAACCGTTTACTCCAAGGACAGAAGACAAGAGCAGACATGGGGGAAATTGAACTGAAGGGGGATGAAGGAGTGGCAACCGGTTTTACGGAACATGGCAAGGTTCAAGCCGCCTTCCCCCGGTGGGTGTTTCTTGTGAGCAGTGAGGGTTTCCTCCTGCACATCCCTGAGAGGCTCAGCACCCAGAGACAGCACAGACCGAGGACCCAGGGTCAGGTTGGGGGCTAAAAATGAGGCAAGAGTTAAAAGTCTGGAAACTCTGAGGTCCTTTCCCTACCCCTACACCACGTGGAGGCTCCCATCCCTTCTTTCTGCCCTGCTTGTCTCCTGTTCCTCCCTGCAATGGAGGCCAGAGGTTTATTGTCCAGATGAACTGACTGGAGGCGTGTCAGGCTCTGGGAGGTGAGGCAAGGCCTTGAAGTCAGACATGGGTTGAACTGTGGGCACTTCAGCACTTTCCCCGACTTGACTCTAGAACAGCAGCAGGCAGCCCTGGGCCCCAGGGAGGCAGATGGAGAACTTTTCCTGTAGAGAGTGAATAGCCCCAGAGAAGACCTAAATATTAACTTGAAAGGGATCAAAAAGTCTCATGACCTTCTGGTGAAACCCCCAAGTCCTCAAGTCTCCACATGACATTTCCAATCAGATTTTCAGTAACTTATTGTAGGCAGAAGGTAGTATTTGAGGAGAGGCTCCAACATAACAGAGAGAGTCCAAGATGAACAGAAAAAGAGGACCCAGAGAGTAGGTACAGACCATATAGGACACATGGGGAACTCAAAAACAATAAACCCTATAATTGCTATCCTGAGAGATCTATGAGAAGGTATGACACCTACAAAACAAGGACAGAAAACACTGGGGGGGGGGAAGCAAAAGAATCTCAAAACAAAAAACAAACAGAATCTAAGCAAAAATATATATATATATAAGAAAAGAACAATTAGAAGCCAAAATCCAGTACAACAGAAAGACAAAGAAAGGGAAATAGAGGAGAAAGGCTAAGCTTATGTCTACAGGAGTTCTGGAAAGTACGACAGAGGGGGAAAAAATAGGGAAGATGTAACACAAGAAAATTTCCAAGAACCAAAGAAAAGGAACATCGACAATAATTATGTTTTAGGAAGATGGAAGGAGAGGTAGTGATGGGGACATCAGAAGCTAATGCCAACAGCTGATCAGTCAAAAACTGCAACATGAATATATTATAAAAAACAGGACAGTGAATATCAGAAGAATTGACAATGTTTATCTTTGGGGAGTAGAACTCGGGAGAGGAATTGGAGAAATAGGGGCTTTTTGTTATTGTTGTTTTTGTTGATTTGCTGCTTCTTATCATCTCTTGAAACATTAAGCTTGGTTCCTTTTTTATTACTTGGAAAAAAAATAAAATACATTTTGAAAAAGGAAACAGGGATAAGAGTTAAGAAAGTACCCCCTCTCCTGATGTTAATATATTACAGTATATTCTTCTAGGTATACTATTCTGCCTATGTGAAAAAAACAGATTTTTGTACCACAACAGGATAACATGTGTGTTGTTAAATAATTCATTTTTTAAACTTAAAACTATACTGGAATTATGCACCTGCCAACAAAAACATGTAGGATGCTTATATAAGGAAAGCCTATTACTTGGTACTGCAAAAGAGAATGAAGATGTATACAGCTAGAAAGTATAAAAGCTGCATGAATTTAGTGCCAGGGGAGAGAAGTAATAGGGAGGCTTCTGAGAAGGAATGGTTTAGAAACACTGCGAGTCACAAATGTAGAAGCCTCAGTGTTGGAGAAGACATAGCGTGTCAGGACCGTGGCAGCTCCAAGCCATCCACAGCCAGTGAAGCCCATGCCTGGTCCTGGCTGGAGGGCTGGGCCCACATCAGTCATGGCTGGGGTCCAGGTAAAGGCTAAGGGACAGGGAACCCCCAGCTTGGTTATAGGGAGCTCTGTCCCCTGCCGGGAAGGAGGGGGAGCGGGGCAGGCACCTTCCACATCTCTGTGATGATACTCGCCACATGCAGCAAGTCTCCCACTGTGAGATCTCCAGTGACGAGCTGAGCTGAGCTCAGTGAGGTCCCAGCATGGGAGGTTTCCGGGGAGAAGCCATGTGAGGGCAGAGAGGACGCCTGCAGAATCTTCCACTTGGGATGAAGCCTTGCACTCTGAGGGCTTCCTTCATCAACTCCTTCTGTGTCTGCTCTCAGCTTTAAAAGCCAGTCTCCCCTTTCTTGTTTTCTTTTCCGGTGACACCTCACCCCTCTGCTCCTTCTGCCTACGGGTTTCTGCCTGTATAATTCCTACCTGTGTTGCCTTATCCAAAGACTACCTTGGAACAGAGTTCTGGAAGCTCTGGGAGGGAGGGTGCCACACAGGGCACTCACATAGGTCAGAGGCAAAGGCAGTACAAAGGGAGGGAGCCCCATAGTGCTCTGAGCTGCAGTGGGGCTCAGATTGGTGTCTGGGCTCAAATCAAGGGGTGGCCTCTTTCTGCAGCCTCTGTGGGAGGACCTGTTTCCTTACTCATTCCGCTTACTGGCAGAGTTCATTTCCTTGCAGCTGTAGGAATGAAGGCCCCGTCTCCTTGCTGGGTGTCAGCCGAGGGCTGTTCACACTTTCTAGAGGACACTTCCATTCCTTCGTTTGTGGTCGCTTTTCTCCATCTTCAAAGCCATCAAATGGGGCCGCATCCCTCTCACCTTCAAATGTCTTTCTTCATCTCATCTCTATCCCAGATGGGGAAGTGGCTCCACTGGGCCCTGGGCCAGCTGGATGACTGATAGTTTCCCTATCTTAGGGCCAGCCCCTTCAAAGTTTAATTCTTCCTGCAACCTTACTTCCCTTTTCCCTTCATGGGGCCCATGGATTAGGTCACGGACATTGTCGGGGGCCACTATTCTGTCTGCTACACTGTCTGTCTTCCCTCTGCAGACCCTGTTTTCCACAGAAGACTGGGGCAGGGAGCCTAAGCACAAGAAGTTGTGGTATTTTATTTAGGCTTGCAGAGAATCCTGTGAGAAGAAAAGTTGCAACAGCGGGAAAGTGGAAAATGCCAGCCTTTGACAGGTGAGAATTCTACCACTGAACCATCAGTGCCAGCCTTGGACCAGCGGTTTGCAGAAGAGGCTCTCTGGACCAGCAGCATTGGTCACCAGGGAATATGTTAGAAATGTACGTTCAAGGGGTCCCACCCAGACTTACCAAATCAGAAACGCTTGGGGTGGGGCCCATCAATCCGGGGTTTAGAACCCAATTCCGGAATAGTCATCTTTCCCCGCCCTCATTGTGGTGGCTGAGCTGGCCCATCGGGGTGGCCTAAGGCAGAGTCTTCCTCTGCCCTGTGCTTGGCTGGGGGGATGTCTTCTTACGCTTCCAATGCCCCCCAGCCCTTCTGGGGCCTCCTCAGAGAAATGGGAACTCGATGTCCTCAGAAATCAGGCTGCTAATGCCCCTCAAAGGTAACATGACCCAGAAAATCGACCAGGAAGAATTAAAAAGCCTCTAAAAAGCCTCTAACAGGGTCTTCTGGGTAAAGAGCTGGGCTCCCACCTCAGACAGAGACGCCGGAAGTCAGGCCTGCAGGGAAGGAGAGAGCTCCCCGGCGGGACACAGGACGGCCTGAGCTCTGGAGTGCTGCTGGAGGTGTTCTCTGGGGGAGAACATTTGAGGAGTGAGTGAAACCAGAGATTCAGACCCCAGAGAATGGTGGTGTGTGTGCGTCCCTGTGGGGTCAAGCACCCAGGTGATGAGCCTTTTGACCTTTCTGAGAAACCCAGACTCACTCTTTCTTTAAGGTCACCTCAGACAATGGGTCTTAACTTGAAGGTCTTAACTTGGGAGGTTTAAAAAGTGCTGAGGCCCAGGTCACACCTCCGACTAATTAAATCAGAATGTCCGTGGTGGGACCCGGGCTCCATACCTTTTTTAAAGCTCCCTAACTTTAAAGTGCAGGTAATGTTGAGAACACGTCTCACCCAGCAGCCCTTGATCCTGACCACACATTGAAATCAACTGGGAAACGAATAAACAAAAAGCAGGACAGCCAGTACCATAAACCTGTCTCTGGGGGGCCGGCTCGGGCACTGTTTGTGTTAGAACGCCCCGGGAGACTCCAGGAGGGAGCAACCAGAACGAAAGCCCTGGTTTAATGACAGCAGTGCTATCTCTTGCAGGTTGTGTGTGGTCTTGAGGTTCAGCTCAGTGTCCCCTGCCAACTCCCATCCGTGGGGTGGGATCCTCCCCTTTTAATTTCAAGGCATGCAGTGCCTGGCCTGGCCTTGGCACATGGCAGGGCTCAGTGGAGGTCCCTCTGTCCTCTATTAGACCAGCTCTTCTTTGTGTCCAGCAAGGAAACCTGGATCACAAGAAAGGCTTGGGCCCCACCATGAGACCTGAGAAGTGTCCCACGGTCATTATTATCTATATAATCCGAGATTGGTTTTAGTCAAAGCTCTTTTTTTTTTTTAAAGGGAAGATCTAGTCCTCTTATTTTAATGGGTTACAAAATGGTTTCCCTTCTCTGCTTTTCTGTTCTGGCAGTTTCGTATAATGTACGGAGAAACCCGACAAAAGAACAGAAAAGCTGGCTCCTCCTCAGGGATTGCAAGTGTGACCACACAGAAGCCACGTGTGCCTTCCAGGTCCCTGTGTGGGGAGGAGGTGAAGCAGCAGGGGCCAGATGCCCAGTTCCCAGCGTGACTTTCTTCCTGGGGTCTCCCGGTGTGAGCTCTGGAGCTCTCAGTGCCCACGGTTCATTCTAGAGCCTCCCTAGTCGTGGACCATTTGCCTTCAGCTGCCGGCACTCAGGGTAGCATGTAGGGTGCTGAGAAAAGCAAGGCTGATGGGCTACTTACTAGCTGTGTGACCCTGGACAAGTGACTTGGTCTCTCTTTGCACTTCAGCTATTTTTGGTGAGTATAGATGTTGGTCCCTAACACTCAAGTAGAACTGTCACATTTCTCTGAGGTAGATAACCCGTGGCGGCTTCTAGTGACTAAGCCCGTGGACAATGCATTCTGTCTGGTTGGAGGACCACCGTCTCCATAGGACTGAGTAACAGTGTTGGGGATTTAAATGGCCCAAACCCTCAGAAGAGGCCCCTGGTTTTCATTCCACACTAATCCCCATTGAAATTCTCTTTGTTCAAACCCTCAGGTTTCTCAAAGGCAAGTGGTTGTGAACCACCCAGACCATGTCACGGGGGTGGTGGCAGAGTTCAAGAATGGCCACAAACCCATGCTCCTTCCTGGACCCATGGTCTTTGCAATGTGCCTTTGCAGCTCCTTCTCTTCCTCCTAAGTCTGGGCTGGCTTATGCCTTTCTTTGGCCAATGGAATACAGTGGAAATGTCGGTGTCCAGCTCTGAATTTCGGGGTCCCACACACATCCGTGGTTTCTCTTTCTCTTTTTTTGGAGCTCATCCAGAATTGGAACACTCATCTGCTGCTGTGGGAAGGTGCCTAGGCCAGTGTTCTGGAGGACAGGCGCTGAGAGGAGCTGTTCTCGCTGAGGCCATCTCCAACCAGCTGGCCCCCACCTGATCCAGCAACAGGGGAGGAAATCATGTCGCTGAGCCCAGCTCAAGCTGCCAACCCACAGAGCTGTAAGATAATCACTGGTTGTGTTTTAAGTTGTGGGGTGTTGGTGAGTCAAAACTGACCAAGTGGCCTTCCCCACTCTGGACTGCAGAGTGAGATACTGCTGATGCTACTTGTTGGAAGAAATCTGACTCATGCCCGGACTCAGGAGATGTTTGCCCCCATACATTCTCTTGGGCTCACCAGTTCCCTCCCGGCCTAGGCCTGAACGGCAGGTACAGCTCTTCATAGGTCTTGGTGGGCATGTCCAGTCTAAGGGCTGGCTGGGAGTGACGGGCTTGGGGCCAGCTGACCTCGCATAAACCCTGGCTGTGATGATCTCATGTGGATGATGAGGGGACAGGGTCTGACATCCTTCCAGCTCTGACACCTTGAGATTGTAAAACAAGGTGAAAACTTGCTGAGGAGGGAGTATGATCTCCAGCCAAGGACGCAGACATCTTTCCTCCAGTCTCTGCTGAGCCCTTGCTAAAGACCCTAAAAGTGCTCAAGTTCAAGACCTGGCCATTTGGAGCTCTTGGGAAAGCACCTTCTTGCTCGCTGTTCTTTTTCAGGCCATGGAGAGTCAGCATCTGAATAACGTGGGATTTCTATTCATAGAATTGCCTGCAGTTTGGCCCTTGTTTGAATTTTGAGATACAAATTACTCCTGTGTCTTCTGCTCCAGGACACATGTTATTTATTGCTGGAGGTTAAGATATATGGAGGATCAGATACGGGCAGCCAGGTCAGGCCAGCTGGGGACAGTCTGCAGACCTTGCATCATTTCCCCTGTTTATCTACTCATTGGTTCCAGTCATTTTGGAACTGAGCAGTGGCCCGTAAATATGAGTGTGAAGACTGTGTGAGTTCCCCTCAGTCGTGTCTTCCTCCCAGGCACTGGTTTGTGACGTGCACAAGGCTGGCAGGGGTTGGCAGGAAGAGAGAAGAAAGTACTGGAACAGACTCCTAGACTCCCTAGGTCTGATAGGAACACATCACCAAGCTTTCTAGACAGGCTGCTAGTCTCCATCACCACTCTTGCTATGGAAAGAAACATAGACACAGTTATAAATTTGTTGAGATTATTTTTTTTTAAAAGATTTTATTTATTTATTTGACGGACAGAGATCACAAGCAGGCAGAGCGGCAGGCAGAGGCAGACAGAGAAGTAGGCTCCCTGCTGAGCATGGAGCCCAATGCGGGACTCAATCCCAGGACCCTGGGATCATGACCTGAGCCGAGGCATGCTTAACCGACTGAGCCATCCAAGCGTCCCTGTTGAGATTACCTTTGACAATGGCTTAAATTGTCCATATGGCACAGAGTGCATAGACCGGTATACACAACCCTACACAGAAATGTTTCCTATAAATAAACGATGTGGAGAGCATCGGAGGCATAGAATGGGCACGACTGCTGGGTGCAATCCGGCGATATTGCGCTGTGATTACATAAAAGAGAGCAAGAGATCCCATCCGTTAGCATGGCTGTTACTAGAGAAACAAGCAATAGCTGGTGTTGGTGAGGACGTGGGGCAATGAGAGCCCTCGTGCGTTGCTAGTGGTCATGGAAAATGGTACACGACGGAGAACAGTTGGGTAGTCCCTCAAAAAGCTAAACGTGGAATTATCATATCCTGCAATTCCGCTTCGAGGTGAAGCTCAGGGAAATGAGTCCAACATGAAAGGACACACACTGTGATTCCATTTATGTGAGGTACCTGGAAAAGGCAAATTTATAGACACAGAAAGTAAAATAGGGGTGACAGGGGCTGGGGGTCAGGGGGATGGGGACTGGAGGTTTCATGGGGGCGGAGTTGGGAGGAAAAGACCTGGAGGCGGATGGGGGTGATGGGTGCGTAACATTGTGAACGTACTTAATGCCTCTTAGAAATGGTTAAAACAGTACATTTATGTATATTTTTCCACAGTTAAAAAAAAAAAGAAAAAAAGAAAAAGGAAAAGAGGGCAAAAACGTCTGTGGTTGAATTCGGCTCATTTTCCGTGCCCTGCAGCAGACAGCAGCGGTTCCCACCTGGATTTCACCAGAAGGGGGAAGTCAGTGGCCACAACAGTCCCATTTTGTAGATGAGTAGACAAGGGCCCAGGGCTCAGGGAACTGGCCCAGGGTCCCTTATTCTCCTTGAGTTTCTTCACAGCACATGCATACGTGTTCTCATTTGCGTGCCTGCTTACTGCTCGTCCCCCCTCTGCTGGGATACGCATTTCTCCGGGCAGGGGCGATGTGGGGCCCCTCAGTGCTTGGCATGTGGAAGACATTTATACTGAATGAGGAGCCAGTGATGCTATTTGCCTGGGGCTGGTCCTGGAGCTGGCAGGGAGCACACACAGAACATGGGCCTCGTTTTCTGGCTCCCACTCCGTGTTTTCCATCATCTCAGACTACCTGGATGGGCGAGTGGGGACCCCATAAATGTGAAGACCTCTTATGCTCCAAACCAGGGTCAGTGGCCTCCGCAGAGCTGCACTTTGAGCAGGCGCACTTTCTTGATGGCTGCGGGGCTCCCCCCAGAGTCACCCCATTTTCTGGGCTGCAGTTCTTCCTAGTCTCTTGCCCTAGACTACTTTAGCCGCCCCAGCATACTCCCAGTGGGGTCAGCCTTCACCTCCTTCTGCAGAGTGCCCTCAGCACACCTTCAGCAGCCTTGTCCCTGTTCGTTCTAGTGATTTCTCCCCACCCAGAGCCCCCTGGGGCAGCCACTGATACTTCACTTCTCACCCCGTCCCCAGCGAGCCCATCCTGTCAAGGCTGACTGCAGATCGGGTTTCCCCTGCTGAATGGCAGGTGGGGCCCCTAACAGACCCAGGTCCCACCCCTGGGTTTTGGGCAAGTTGGGGTTGCAGGGATTACGTGGGAGTGACAGGTTTGGGGCGTGCTTACCTCCCTTAAACCCCTGGCTGTGATGATCTCATGTGGATGATGAGGTGACAGGGTCTGAGGGTTGCAAACATCCTTCCAGCTCTGACACCCTGAGATTGTAAAATGAACCGAAAACTTGCTGAGCAGTGGGGGGAGGATCTCTCGCCAAGGACGCAGACCTCTTTCCTCCAGTGTCTGCCTGGCCAACACCCTAAGTTCATGATCATAGGGCACCACCCATTACTTCCGCTTCAAAACAGCTCGAAGGGACTCATCTTTTCCCAGTCCTGGTCCTCCCTTGAAGCCTCCTCCTGAGACTTCTGACTTGGCTGATGACATCAAAATCTATAGATCACTCAGGCTTCAAACCTCCGAGCCAGGCCCGTCTGGCTGGCCCGGTTAAGTGTCAAATTCTGGATTTTGGTTCAAGTCATGATCTCAGGGTCCTGGGATTTAGCCCCAAGTCCAGCTCTGCCCTGGGTGTAAAGTTGGCTTAGGTTTCTCTCCCTCTCCCTCTGCCCTCCCCACCCCAATTAAAAAAAAAAAAAAAGCCAAAGTCCATTTGAACTCTGACCTATTGACTCCAAAGCCAGGGTCTTGGACTATACGCATACCTCTTCTGAGTGAGGGGTTTTGAGGGGTATGAGTTCTGTCCCACTTCAGTTTAAAAAAAAAAAAAACGAAAACCCAAAAAACCCAGAGCCGACTTGAGCTTCTAGCTCTCCTTCAGTGCTTCCCAGTGCAGCGTAAGCCCCGCGGTTTCCAGTTTCCTGCTCATCGCCGCCGAAGCCGTTCCTGCTCCAGGGTCAGCCCGTCCATCCTGTGGTGTGGGCCACGAGGTGCTCGCTGCTCCGTTCCTCCGGCGCCTCCCCTCGCCACTCCAGATGCCACACCACAGCCTGCGGGGTTGTTCAGAAACACAGAATGAACCAGGGCACTCCCCAGAGTAAAATCTCAACAACTCCTACACCACACGTTCGCGGCCCTCACCCGGCTCCGGGACGATGATGGGCTGGCTGGTGAATGTTCAACCGCAGTCATCCGGGGAAAAAAGCCCCCTTATGTGTAGCTTTGGCTCAACTTCAGTCGTGTAAATTCTCCCACTGCGGCTGCCTTCAAGCTACCAACAGGACACTCTCGTATGCAGAGCTGGGAAGGGACACCCAGAGGACACGGTCATCCAGTGTTTCCTGGGTGCAGTTCCAGGGGCTGCTAATGACTTCAAGAACAGAGATGAGAGTAAAATACAATAAATTAATTAGACTGTGATGAGTTTTGAATATTTGTTGCATTTCATTATATATTTACTTGAATATGATTTAATTTTAAATAGTGACTTTAACAGCTCTTTAAATACCTGGAAATGTGACCATTAGCTCTCACAAGACAACACGAGTCAATGCCAGCACAGAACTGCCTGGGACCAAGGTGGTCTCTGTCTTGCCTGGGGCTGTAATGTGGGGCTCTTGGCTTGGGAGTTGAACCTCATCAGCCTGCTCGTGGATTCTTCCCTGGTTTCTGATGACTGAGTCCTACCTGGTTGGTCCTGTCCTCCTCTAGGCATGTGCACACTTGGGAAAGCTGTACTCTGACATGGAGCCAGACAGAAGGGAGTGCTAGAGGCATATTCCAGAGCCTAAGAACCTGAAGGACAGATTACCCCAAAACGTCAGGATGGAGAAAGTTATCTGTGGAATTGAGATACAAAGCTTCACATACTCAATATTCAACCTTTAATCCATGCATTCTTTTCATTTATGGAAAACAAAGTGCAGATGGTATTGGAAAGGCCCTGGAATCTGATAGAACGCCATTCACCATCATTCTGTGGTTTTGCATTATGTGAAGTCCAAGGGACTGTAGAGATTCATGGTTGGCATTGCCCAGATTGCTGTAGCAGAAGTTTTCCTTGTGTCAGTCAGCCTTCATCTCTGATAGCCATTTCAAAGATGGGGAGTTGAAATGGGAAGGAGCCCCGTTCAAGGAGGGAACAACAACAATACTGTAGTTTTCCCTGAAGGCTGTTCATAGCAGTGGTTTGGTGCAATCTCACCTGTGAACTGGCCTGATCCTTGGACGAGGATGCTGGGTTCTTTGACCGTGCCTTGCATTCGCCATAAGGGACTCTGAGCTCCCAGGAGTCTTCACAGGCCCTTTGCTGTTGGCTTGGACATTCTTCTGGTCCACTGTATCTTGTCTGTTCCTCTGCTCCCCTGCGTACCCTTTCCCTGACCATCCTGATAGACTTGGTCATTCATTTTCTCTGCTGCCAGAAAGGCTCATCTGGACCTCTGTGGGGGACCTTACCACACTGTAATACCACCATTGTCATCATCATCATGGTCACTCGTGTTTGTGAGTACTTACAAGGTGCAAAGTGTGGAGCTGGGCAGTCTGAGTTGCTTTTATGTCTGTGTCCCCCTGTGCCTTGTTCTCTGAGCTCCTGGGAGGGAGGGGGCATGTTTAATATATCTCAGTCCCCTTAGTTTGGTGACTAATATAATATTGGGTTTATGGTAGATATCCTATAAATATTTGGTAAAGAAACTTACATGAATTGATTTGTAGCCGTGCCTTTTACAAAATCAACCTCGTTTCTATTTAATATTCTAACAAAGTGGCTTTAGTCCTTTGTCTTTTGTGAGAAGGTCTTTCCCTTCTCTCAAGGTCTCTTCTCCCTTCTTAAAGGTAGGTCCCCAGGGTATTTCCTCATCCCTACAAGCTCAGCCCAGTTTCTCCTTCCTTCCTTCTGGGGCTTAGACTAGAGAACTCCATTGCTAGGATCAGAAGCTATTACCTGCGAATGTCCACAGTGCAGTCACACTGACCTGTTCCCGCTGCTGCGACGCATGTCCCATCACTGGCTGTCCCTGTGCTTCCTTTAGGGTCTCCCTCATGGAGTTGAGGGATTCAGTTTGGATAATCAAAATACAGTGTATGTACCCCATGTACATACATGTCATGGGAGTGTCATTACTAAGTACTCCTAATTGATGAGCTCAGACTTCAATTTTGGATTTATAAGTAGCTTGGTTCTGTACACCCCCATCACCTGAGTGGATGGTATGACCACTTACTTGTTAACTAAAATCATCCCTTTATCACTCCTCTTCTGACTCTATGTAATTCTACCTTATTTTTGAAATTTAGTTCTCTCGACACCAGCAATTTTCAGTATTTCCTAGCAATGGAGATGTTTCCATGGTGATGCTGGTAACTTCCACCTGACTTACCGAAGGGACTTATCTGGGAGGTCCACCTTGGGGCCATTGGGTCTAACGCAGGAGTTATAAATCCCTTTTTGCCTCCTTGCACTTCAGTGCGAAAGAAAGCTGGAGAAAACGGAAGTGAGGTGGATGAAGGAGAAGGACCTCATTTTTTTAAAAAAGATTTTATTTATCTGACAGACAGAGATTACAAGTAGGCAGAGAGGCAGGTAGAGAGGAGAAAGCAGGCTGCCTGCTGAGCAGAGAGCCCTATGCGGGGCTCGATCCCAGGACCCTGGGATCATGACCTGAGCCGAAGACAGAGGCTTTAACCCACTGAGCCACCCAGGCGCCCCAGGACCTCATTTTTTGCTCTAATAAATCACTTCACAAAGTACATATGTAATTGTTCCCATCAGCATGGCAACATGCTGGGATTTCTTGCAGAGAGAGGCACTGCCTCATTTGTCTGCACCCCTTAGAGCACAATTTTTGAGTGAGTGGTTTCTTTTGCTGTCTCTATGGTGTGTGGCATGAGGAGAAAGCTATCCTGCTCCTACCAGAAAATTGTATGCTTATATGGTTACTATAGTCAATGCATGTTGACAGACTGGGTACTTCGGTGTCTAGGATTGGGTTTTCTGAGTCATCCATAGCCATCCCTGATAGTTAGGGATTTAGTGCAATTCGGTATTTATAGCGTACCCAGGGTCTGTTATCCCCCACTGGGCGTGAGGTGTACGGAGATGGGTGACAAGCCTCACCGTGTCCCCGGAGTTTCTGGTTTAAGGACGAGGACTGGGAGAGGCAGGCAAGGATTGTGACTCAGGAAACACATTTCACAGACACTGCCTCTGGAAAATTCAGGGAAAGGCAAGGTAGACCAGTGTTCATGCAGACACTGAAAACTTTCCTTAGCAAGTCCCCAGCAACTAATGCAATTCTGGAATTCAGGGTTGGGATTATAGGATTAGACAGGATTTTTCTTGCATGGCCGAGGGTCTCCTCTTCCCATGTAGAAAGAGACCTTAATACAGTTCTTAGGCACATGATCTTCACTGAGAAGACTTTAATTTTTTTTTTTTTAAACTGAGGTACAAGCCAATGGATAGTAAAATGGAAGATTTTAAGCTTTCAGTTTGGGAAATTCTGGTAATCATGTACACCTGTGTAGCTACCACTCAAAAAATAAAATATAGGACACTTTCAATCTCCAAGAGAGCTCGCTCATACCCCTTTCCAATCAACTACCAACAATCATGTCCCTACCTTGATTCCTCTAGATTAGTTTTCATTATTCTAGATCAATATACACTGGATCATAAAGTATGTACCTTCTCGTATCTAGCTTCTTAAAATTTTAAGATTCATTCGTTCTGGTTCTTCTATCAGTGGTGCATTCCTTTGTATTATATGACAATTCATTTATCCATTCACCTTCTGTCTCTAAGTTTTTTCAATTGTTATGAAAAAGGTGACAATGACCATCCAGTACAGTTCTCTTTGTAGACATAGGCTTTTATTTCTCTTGGTGGATACCTATGAGTGGAATTGCTGAATCATGGCGTAGTCGTGCGTTTAACTTTATGGAAACTAACAAACACATCTCCTTTGTGGGTGTGCCAACCTACACTCCCATGTGATGGCGAGCTCTGGCTGGTTCTGATTGGAGCATCACTGGTGCTTGTGAAATAGCATCTCATCGTAGAGAGTTTTAACTGGTTTACTGCACTGGTTTGGCTCCTTTCACACAGAACTCCTGGATGCACACAGCCTACCTGTTAGGTAGGTTTGAGGATATCTTGGGATGTTTGCAGCCCAGGAAGTGGATCCTTGCCCAGTCAGCCAGGTGATTCAAGGCAGCACCAGCTCGTGCTGTGTGGTACAATAAAAACTAGACACTTGATCTTTGTCCCTGGTTCCTGGCACAGAGCTCCTAAAATCCTTGAGATTTCCTGAAAGGTAGGAGTGTCTTTTATTACTCCTGAGTCCCTGCTTTTGAACTTACCTGAGTTTACCTAAAGGAGGTGAATCTTGGCAGCTCTCTAGAAAGCCTCAGGATGGGGGTTGGTTGCTGGAGAAACCAACCCCAGGGTGGGGGAGTGGAGGATTAGAGTATTAGAATTTTCAGCCTCACCCCCTGACCTCGAGAGGGGAGAGGGGCTGGAGATCGACTTTAATCACCAATGGCCATGATTTAATCTATTGTAAATTAAAAAAATAAATACTTGGATTAAAAAAATACCTGAATTAGAAACTCTGGAACAATGAGGCTAACAGAGCTTCTGTGTTTGTAAATACAACAGCTGCAGGGAAGGGAGCACATCTGAAGAAGGCGTGGAAGCTCTGTCCACCCCATCTACACACTTTGCCCTATGAGTCTCTCTTCCGTTTGGCTGTTCCTTCATACCTTTTATAATAAAACCGTATCTGTAAACAGAGTTGCTTTCCTGGGTTTTGAGAATCATTCTAGCCAATTATCAAGGCTGAAAGGGCGTTGTGGAAACCCTGAATTGACAGGTGACCTGGCAGAAGTGCAGGTTGCCTGGGGACTCCGGCATCTGAAGCAAGGACAGTGTGGTGGGACTGATCCCTTAGCTTGTGGGGTCTGCCCTAGATCTGGTGCTTAGTGTCAGAACTGAATTGAATTGTCAGATCCTCAGCTGATGTTGGAGGAGAATCTGAGATGAAACATCGTTATGTTACTTGAGGAAAACCCCTACAGGTTGACCTGTAGCTATTCCTCTGACTGTTCCTCCGTTTTCCATGGGCACATAATATTAAGGTGCTCCTAAAAGGGTGGGACCTGCCAGTGTTAGGACTGAAAACTGAAGAGAAGAAACTGAAGAGAGAGCTCTGTGGAGCCCTGTGAGAAACGCCCGTGCTTGCTTTACAACCTGTCTTGCGGTAAAAGCAGACATTTCCGTGGATCTGCCAAGTGCTATTTATCTGATAAAGATAAAGAGAGAGTAGTAATGTCTTAGGAAAATGAAAGCTACAGTCTACTGAGCACTGACTGTGTCTCCACCCTCTGTCCGTACTTTCCAAATGCCCTAAGGAGAGAAGGAAGCTGAGCCCGAGAAAGGTGAGGTGAGCTCTCTAAGGTCAAAGATCAAGCACGTGGGTCTTTGCCCTGTGGACAGTGTCGAAGATGTTGCCCTCCCTCCGCTTTGGACAGTCTCACTGATAGCTAGTCAGCGATGACATGATTTGGGGCCTTTCCAGCCTCAGAATTCTAGAACGCATTGGCTGCTCTTTCTAAGACTGGTCCCCGATCACCCAAGGACTGTTCCCTCTTGTCCGTGTGGGGGATGCTCAGGCGGGTCCTGAATTATGTGCGTCCATTTCATCGGGCTTTCCTGTCGCTCTGATAAGAGGACACCACACGTGGAACAGTGCTGCTCTAGGGTGACAGCGGTCAGTCACATTGTCCGTTCACCCAGAGCATCTGCGGCTTCACTCTGGTCTGCCCAATGGCTCCATTTTCCAGTGACGGAAGAACAGGTGCCTTCTGTTTCATGGCATGTTCGGTGTCCTCCACAGAGTCTCCTGGGCCACACGTGGGCCTGGGAACCGCATGGCCCCCCAGCCACGGAGCAGTCTTTCAGCCTTGGGCAGCCGGCCTCAGAAGGGAACGTCTCTGACTGTCAGTGAGACTTTGCTGTATTACCCAGAGTCCTTCCCATTCCCACTTCCAGAGACCAGAGCAAACCTGTCTTTAACCAGACTTTCCTCAGCTTGGATTTAAATCTGAAAACCTAGAGAGAAAAACAGTAGATCCATAAAGACTTGGAGGCCAGAGCAAGTATTTGATGAGCTTTTGCATTTAATTGAGAAGAGAAAGAAGTAGTCTGAGCTACGTCACTCAGGGTGGGCCAGACTCTGGAAAATGGTATGATCGCACTGTGTGTTAAGGGCCCTCAGCTTCCTCCTCTTCCTCCCTTTAGCCCCAGCCCTGATCTAAAGTTGTTGGTCCTTCCTTTCCCATTACCAGACTTGCCTGTAAGACCATCTCTATTCCCATAGCCCATAGGCCCTCCCACACTCATCATTCCCCATGCTGGGAGGGTGTTTTCTCCCCATTCTACAGATGGGAAGACTGATGCCCCAAAGCAGTAAGTGGCTTGCCTTTGAGGCCACAGGGTGGTGGGGATCCTGACTTGAGGCCAGGTCTTCAGCCTTCTCCTCCAGAGTTTCTGCCACCTCACGCTGGCTCCTTGTCCAACCTCAGCACCAAGTTCCCCACCAGGTACACTCTGCACTGGGAGCCTGGGCAGGAATATCTCCCCAACATCCTTGGCAAATAATCTGTTCTTGGGGTGATTTTCAGAACCATACACTCCATTGCTCCTGGGGGTTCTCCCTTGGGTGCTCTGCCCGCATATCTGTCCTTCTGTGCCTGAAACAGATCATATGACCTCCCCGTCCCTTACTGGCTACTTTTGTAAGAGCCCCACCTTCCATCCAACACCCTGAACAAGAGCCTGGTGGTGGGCTCAGCCTCCACGCCTGAGTCCAGTGTCCTCGCCTTCTTCATAGCTTTTAATCCAGTCCCCTTCTCTGCACACACACTGCTCCCACCTCGGGTTGGGCAATAATCATTCTCACGACTACAACTGGAATAGACTCGGACAAGATTCCCTCGTAGCTGGTGTCCTGGGTGCCTTGCCCCCTCTCGCTCAGGGAAGGAGAGTTCTTTGGCTGGAAGCAACAGAGACTTATACGAATAACTTAAACAGAAGGGACTGCATTTGCTCACAGGACTGAACAGAGGGCTGGCAAGCCAGGCTTGGAGCAGGCTGACGTTGAGGCTCTCACTGGTGAGAATAATCCCGCCTTCCCCCACTCTACTTTTGTAAAGCAAATGTCCACTCTACTTGACAACTGTGTGATCGTGTCTAGGAGGTGAGGGAGCAGAACCTGCTGAGGGCATGACCTCCTGGGGCCTTGAGTGAAGAGTTTGGAAATAAGGGAATGAGATAATGGGCAGTGTCTTTGGGAGTCAAATGAAGTCAAAGTTTGGAAGGCCATGCAAACAGTCATCAATAGAGAAGCAAAGCAAAGCAAGATGGGGAGGGTGGAAGGAAGAGGGATGGGGGCAGAGGGAGAAGAAAAGAAGGAGGAAGAAAGGAAGATAAATGCACAAATAGGAGAGAAAGGAAGGCACGTGGGGAGAGGAAAGAATCCACGTGAGATTTGACATGAGGCTAGAACCTAGGAATCCCAGACTGACATCAGAGGTTTGAAGCAGAGAGTGGGAGGTGGGTCCTGGCGAACATTTTTAACTTGTAGGGAAAGGCCTCTGGAGCTTTATGAGGGGGATTTGAGGCCTCCGTGTAGGCACGAAGAAGTTGTCTGAGGACACTTACCTCAGCCACGCTGGGCACAAGGGGAGTCAGAGGAATGAGCCCCAGACTGGTCCTCAGTGCCCCCAGGTTGGCAGGGGCCCTGAGACAGGCCAGAATATTGGGAGGCAACTGGCCAGGAGAGGACACAAGTAGTTAAGCCTCTTGAGCACTAAGTTGTTTTGGGTCCTATGTAAGGTGGATGTCACTGCCCCCCTCACAGATGAGGACGTCAGACTCGGCAGGATGGAGCCTTTGTCCACATCATAGCTAAAAAGTGGGGCCCTGGCATCTGAGCGCAGAGCTCTCTGCTCTCCTCCACACGGTGCACACAGGCTCTTTGCATCTGGATTCAGGACCTGAGACTCAGGGAGGCTGGGGGAGGCCGAGGACTTGGGCTGGTGGGACAAGGGGACGTCTGCACTGAACAGAGATGTTGCTGCATCAAGGTGACTTTCCCCCCCAGCCCAAGGAGGCCTGGGCCCCACCTCGGCATCCCATGTCTGCAGCTGGGTAGGCAGCCTGGGTGGGGGGGTGGGCGGGGGGTGCTTCCCTGCCTTCTCTGAGCGGGCCTTTCAATGTCAAACCAGGCTGCTCCCTCCCAGGTTTCTAATACATTCCCAGCTGTTGATTGCTCCAGGGCCTGCGGAATGGGTCCTGTGACCTGGCTGTTTTCTCAGCCCTGCACAGTCACAAGGGGTTGTTTTGTTTTCGGCACTGCTATTAAGTCAAACCTTGCTGTGCGACATCTAATTTTGGCCTTCGAGCACCCTTGTTTTATCTCATTTCCAGGCCGGCCTCCATTTGTCATACCTTCCAACGCGCCATCTGGAAATCCCATAACCACTCTGAAAGACAAGAGACCTTGTTACTTGGAATTCTCTGCTTGTCTCCTAAGTAGGAGTCCGTGGACTGAATGCAAGCGAGCCATTAGGTCTGTGGAAAATGCCAAGTTCAGATGGATTTGTTTTCATTTAGATATTTTCTAGATCTTAGTCCCGCCCTGCAAATAAGCACCAGAAAATTACTCAGTTACTTGGTTTGCCGTGGTTGGATGGAATACTGGTGTCTCAGGCCTCAGTGCCGTTTTAGTGACTTCTCTGATTGGCCTGTCGCTGTGGTTAACAAGATCATCTCCAGCTTTTCCTTCCTTTTGGGAGGATCCTGGGAAATGCCAACTTTCTCTATGCCTTTGAAGGTAAAAAGGAAACAACTGGTGACCCAGAGCATCGTCACTCCCACTGCTTGACAGGGACTCTGCTCCTGTGGTCCCCTGCGCCCTGCTCTAATCAGACATGAGGTTCTTAGACTTACTCTGCTTAGGAAAAGTGACCTGTGTGTTCAACATTCAACGCCGAGGAGGGAACAAAGTCTCCACTTTGCCTAATAGGTGGAATGAGAAAGTACTGAATACTTGAAAATGTTTTGGACATGCTAGAACATACAGGAATGTCAGCCATTGTTATGATCATGGCGCTCCTCTGTGGGGATCCGGGAACCATCAGCTTTGCCCTAAAATGACTCTGGCCCTGACTCTTCATTGAAGTGTACACAACCAAAGACTGTCTGGGTCTGCTTGCCTGGCCATAAGGTCCAGTCTTAGCACTGCGATGAATCCAAAGAAATGCAGTTTTAATTCCAGAAGCATTGACCAGTAGCGTAAGACTTGAATTTAGTCTTTTGGAGACTTGAGGGAACACACAACACAGCAGAAGTTCTCACAGCTATCTTTAGCAATAAGGCTTCATTGCAGTCTTTGTCACCAGTGCCTGCTTCCTCACCCCTGTCGTGGGCCACAGCCACGCCTTCTGGTCTCCAAGCTCCAGCCAGCCCCCTTTTCAAGACCACCTCCCCCCTCTCACCGCTGTCCTCTTGGTCCCCTGGCTGACAGCCACGAAAGATTTAGGATCCTGCTTCTGTTCATGCTTCTGCTGAAGGTCACAGAGAGGAAAAGTTAAGAATAATTTATGCTGTATTCTCATCTTTGTGACATATGCTGTAAAACCCATTCAAGCTGGGTCTAAAGCTTCCTTTGGACTCCACGTCCTATAGGTCTTGAACCATATGAGAGGTTGCATCTTAATAACCCGGGGTTACGGGTGAGGAAGCGAAGGTGCAGGGGCGGGTAGGACTCGCCTGACGCACAGGGTCCTTAAAGGGTGGAGCCTGGTCTTCAACCTGGGTTTTCTGGCTCCAAGTTTGAGGCTATGGCCACTAATTCTTAGAACGCAGGCCCTGAGTCTTAGCACTGGTGTGGTACAGTGGGAATCACAGCTTCCGGAGGGAATAAATTTCATTTTGTTTTGCTGCCCGAGCTGGTGGCATTTCCAGCAGTGACACTGGTAGAGGGACGAGCAGGGTCAGGCTGAGACTGGGGGTGGGGAATCGCCTTCAGGATGCTGCTGGACTGACCCTCATCTCATTCGTGCTGCCCGAGCCCACCCCAAGGAGCACTGTGGCCTGGCCACCCTGATGGGGCCCCACTGACACGATGGGTTCCTCAGCACCCAAGCCGCTTTTCTAGATGGAATGCAAACCATTCCCTGCCTGGGGCCCTGCCAAGCCTTGGCAGGATCAAATGTGACATTCAGTTCCAGATTAATCCAAGTCGAAACAGTTTTCCTGCAGGTGTAGAAGGTGTAGAGATTATTTATTTATTATTTATTTATTTATTATTTTTTGAAACCCCAAAACAGCTTTAACATCATGACTTTGGGTTTCTGTACCTAAGATGCATGAGCAGGGTTAATATTTTTATAATGGGCATCCATAACCGTTCTAGTAACAATGCCACCTTCTTATATTTCTTTAAGGTGTGTTCCTTTCTTTTAAGCTCCATCCCAGGAATTTGGGCTAGAATTCAGGGATTCATAGAAGTTTTACACTGTGAGAGTGGAGGATGTGTCCGGTCTGCTCTCTGAATTCTCTCTATGAAATTACCTCCAAGCATCCTCCACTTGGTCTCTCCCATTCACAGGCAACCTCCTACCTTACAGAGCAGTCCATTTCCCGTCCGACAGCACTAACTGTCTCTGAGTGTCTGTATTGAACAGAATCAAGATGTGTAAGACCTTGGTAGAAGAGTAATTAGGTCTGGAGAGACCTGGAGGAACCAGGATCTCTGGCTTTGATGAGTTTTCCAAACTGTGAGCCCCATGACCTTGCCCAGCCAGAAGTCTTGACCTTGACGCCCTTCCCCTGCACTTTGACCATATTGAGGCTGACCAGCAGGCATGTGTCTCTACTGTTTTGGAATAAATTAAATAAATTTAAGTTAATTTATTTATTAATTAGCTGGTTAGATGTATGTGAGTAGTCACCCAACTTTTTTTTATATAATTGTATCTGGGGGTGGTCAGGGCTGGGTGGACATTTTTCTGAGGGTTAAGAAAGTCCTTCTTGTTGAAAACTTACATGTTGGGAAATCTTCAAATAATCGTTATTATACAGAGAATACAGATCAGAAAAATACATTTCTGTAATGATGGTTTATGATGCTTTAATGTCATCAGTTAGAGCAAAGTAGAAACATGATGCAACAGGGTTTCTCAGTGTGGTCCCTGGGCCAGCATCATCAACATCAAGGGGACTTGCTATAAAGACAGCCTCACTCTACTGAATCAGAAGCTCAGAGGATGGTACTCCGTGACCTGTGTTTTTACAAGTCCTCCAAGGGATTCCCATACATATTGAAGCTTGAGATCCACGGTTGTACAGAATATTGTCTTCCTGGTCTATGACTGTGTGATGGTTAATTTTATGTGTCAACCTGGCTAGGCATTTGATTGGTCAAATATCTGTTTAGATGTTGTGAAGAAATTTTATCTCTCCGGAGAGGGTTTCTCTAATATCTTCTATGCCTTTTTCGAGCCCGGCTAGAACCTTGAGAATTGTCATTCTGAACTCTAGATCTGTCATGCTACCTATGTCTGTATTGATTAGGTCTCCAGCCTTCGGTACGGCCTCTTGTTCTTTTTTTTGAGGTGAGTTTTTCCGCCTTGTCATTTTGTCCAGGTAGGATTTGCTTTCTCCTGCTGTGGAATTCCGCTGTTCTTGGTGACTGAAGTTGGTTTTGGATGGTTCCTTGTTGATCTTCTGGGGGAGGGGCCTGTTGTAGTGATTCTCAAGTGTCTTTGCCGCAGGCGGAATTGCACCGCCCTTGCCAGGGGCCGGGCTAAGTAATCCGCTCGGGTTCGCTTTCGGGAGCTTTTGTTCCCTGAGCGCTTTCCGTAGAGTTCCAGAGGACGGGAATGAAGATGGCGGCCTCCCAGTCTCCGGCCTGGAGGAGCCGAGAGCTTGGGGTTCCGCTCCTCAGTGCGCTCTCAGAGCAAAGTGCCCAATAGCCCCGCCTCCCTGGCTTGCGGTCGCGCCTCGAGGAAAGCAGTCAATTGTTGGAGCTGGAGAAAAGCGCCGGGTCGCTTTTGTCTCCGTGGCCTCCGGCCGCGCTCCGAGCCCACCCAGCCTGCGACCGGCACAAGGTAACCCCGGGCTTAGAGCTCACTCCTCGGCTTTGTCGCTATAGCCGGCTTCCCCGCTCTAATACCTGCGAGCTCTGCGGCACTCAGACACCCCCAGTCCTTCTGTGACCCCGCGGGTCCTGGGGTTATGCTGACCCCACCTGGGTTTCCCCCCAGTTTAGCCTCTGGAGCGATGTCTCCCAGTGGAGCCGACTTTTAAAAGTCCCAGTTTTGTGCTCCGTCGCTCCGCCGCTTGCCGGGTGCCGGCCCCTCCCCCCGGGGTCTATCTTCCCGTCGCTTTGGATTCACTTCTCCGCAGGTCCTACCTTTCAGAAAGTGATCGATTTTCTGTTTCTGGGATTGTTGCTCTTCTTCTCTTCGATTTCCCGTTGGATTTATAGGTGTTCACAATGGTTAGATAAGCTATCTAGCTGATCTCCTGCTACCCGATGTCGTCTCAGCCTGCTACTTCTCCGCCATCTTGACTCCTCCGTGAAGAAATTTTAAAATTTAAATCAGTAGACGTTGGGTAAAGAGATTACCCCTCATAATGTGGGTGGGCCTCATCCAATCAGTTGAAGGGTATACAAGAAAAGACAGCTCCATTGGGAAGGAAGAAATTCTACTTCTAAAAAGCCCTGGAACTCAAGACCCTCAACAACAACTTCTGCTGAAATTTCCAGTCTGCCAGCCAGCCCTTTCTCCCCCTCTCCTCCTTCTTCTTTCTCTTGATCTATCCATCCCATTGGCTCTGTTCCTCTGGAGAATCTTGACTAATACAAACAGCATTAGAATCTATTCTCTGCAATCTTTCTCTCTTAGCCTGAAACCAGCTGCACAGTTTTTCTCAGTACAAGACTGCAGACAGCTACTCCAAGCATAGGAAGTTAGGCAGAAGTTAGGATAGTCATGAAATTTAATAGGCAGAAGTTAGGATAGTCATGAAACTTAATAACTATCCACGAATTAGAATATTAACTAGGAGCTTAAAATTTTGAAGGTATACCTGATTTGGCAGAAACCATTTGGTTTGGGTCATTCCTTGGAAACTCTTTTTTTTTTTTTTTAAGATTTTATTTATTTATTTGACAGACAGAGATTACAAGTAGGCAGAGAGGTAGGTGGGTGTGGGTGGGGGGTGGGAAGCAGGATAAGGGCTGAGCAGAGAGCCCGATGTGGGGTTCGATCCCAGGACCCTGAGATCATGACCCAAGCCGAAGGCAGAGGCTTAACCCACTGAGCCACCCAGGTGCCCCTGGAAGCTACTTTATTGAAAAAAATTCCAGCTTTCAGTGAGCAGTTTAAAACCAGATGGATCTGAATTTGAGTCCCCACTGTTACTCACTAGATGACCTCAGGCAAGTCATAGGAGAGCCATGTTTTCCTAATCAGTGAAACAAAGTAACTAACATTTATTCCTTCGATGGCTCTAATAAAGCTTCTGGCACATCCAGAACACCATTTTATGTCAGGCTTATAGTAGGCATTCGGAGAATGATAGCTATTATTATTCAGCTAGTTACTTCTAGAAGTGGAGCTATACTAGAAAGTTACCACCATCAACTGGGAGTTCTAGGCAGCTGTTCTCTGATTAATCCTGGGTTTATTGTAACGTAGCAGAGATAACACTTCCAAGTGTAATCAGTGCATCAACGTGGTTATTTGGGCAATACACTACAACATAGACTTTCAAGGGAGGACATAGCTGTAGGAGACATTATTCACTGTAGACAATTCTAGAGATACATATGAACATCATCAAAGAAAATGATGTTGTTTCCATCTGGGAAGAAGGCTGACCTATGCAAATAAGCATAGCTTGGTAAGTGAACTTAGCAAAGCCTGAAAAGGCTAAACCCTCTCATTCCTTGAAACACTCACTCTACGTTATGTTTAATTGTGCTAATAATTTTAAAAAATCTAATGCAATGAATGAAGTTTTAGAAAAATAATGACCCATATTAGTTCAGGAGGAAATGAGAAAAGTTATAGACACCAATAATTATTAAGGAAATTAAAGTGGTATTTAAAGACCTCCTACCTTTAAAACCTCAAGTCCAGATGGGTTATAGGTGAGTTTTATAAAACTTGCAAGGAATAGTTAATTCCTGATTTTTATAAAGGATTCCATCAATAGAAAAAGAGAAAGTTTTCTGGCCTGTTTTATAAGTCTAATGTAATTTTTAATTCAAAATTCAGATAAGAACAATGCATGTAAAGAAAACAGTACTCCAATTTTACTACTTATTACTGTAGAAGGAAAAACTCAAATCTTAGCTAAGTGAATGAAATAATATATTATTATTGGAGATTGCTATTCGATATTCAAGTGGTGGAGAGTTGTCTAAGGTTCAGGGAGGAGGTCTGAGATAGAGAAATAAATTTGAGACTTGTTGGTGTACAAGTAATTTTGGAAGCTATGAAATTAGATGAACTCACAGAAGATTCTTTATAGAGGTCCTTTATCAGGTTGAGGAAGTTTCTTCTATTTCTAGTTTTCTGACAGTTTTTGTGTGGAATGAAGGTGGATTTTATGAAAATATTTCTACTGTGTCTACTGAGATGCCTATATGATATTTTTTTCTTTTTTAATTGATAAAGGTGGTGAATTACACAGATTGATTTTCAAATCACCAACTGCCCTTGCCTTCCTGGAATATCTTACTTGGTCATGATGTATAATCTTTTTATATCATTGGCTTTAAGGTGCTAAAATTTTGTTTGGCTGTTTTTATTTTTTGTATCGGTTTTCTTAGGGATATAGGTCTACAGTTTTCTTATAAATTCTGTCTGGTTTTGGTGTCAGGGCAATACTAACCAACCTCTTAGGTTGGGTTAAGAAGTATTTCCTCCTTTACAATTTTCTGGAAGAGTTATATAAAATTGGTATTATTTCTTTCTTAAATGTTAGCTAATGAAACCATATGGGCCTGAAATTTTTTTTGTGGGGATATTTTAAAGTATAAATTTACTTTAAAAATAGATATAAAGATCTTTCAGATCATTTGTTCACTTTTTAGTGAACACTGATAATGGCTTTTATGGTGGAATTTGTCCATTTTATTTTACTTGTTGACTATGCTGGTCTCAAGTTTTCTACAATATGCTCTTTTTTCTTTTTAACAGCTGTAGAATCTATAATTTCTTTTTAATTATTATTTTTATTAACATATAATGTATCATTAGCCCCAGGGGTACAGGTCTATGAATCGCCAGGTTTACACACTTCACAGCACTCACCATAGCACATACCCTCCCCAATGTCCGTAACCCTAACACCCTCTCCCGACACCCCTACCCCCAGCAATCCTCAGTTTGTTTTGTGAGATTAAGAGTCTCTTATGGTTTGTCTCCCTCCCGATCCCATCTTGTTTCATTTATTCTTTTCCTACCCCCCAAACTCCCCACATTGCATCTCTACTTCCTCATATCAGGGAGATCATATGATAGTTGTCTTTCTCCGATTGACTTATTTCACTAGCATAATACCCTCTAGTTCCATTCATGTCATCACAAATGGCAAGATTTCATTTCTTTTGGTGGCTGCATAGTATTCCATCATATATATATACCACAACGTCTTTATCCATTCATCTGCTGATGGACATCTAGGTTCTTTCCATAGTTTGGCTACTGTGGACATTGCTGCTATAAACATTCGTGTACACGTGCCCCTTCGGATCAGTATGTTTGTATCTTTAGGGTAAATACCCAGTAGTAGTGCAATTGCTGGGTCATAGGGTAGTTCTATTTTCAACTTTTTGAGGAACCTCCGTGCTGTTCTCCAGAGTGGTTGTACCAGCTTGCATTCCCACCAACAGTGTAGGAGGGTTCGCCTTTCTCCACATCCTCGCCAGCATCTGTTATTTCCTGACTTGTTAATTTTAGCCATTCTGACTGGTGTGAAGTGGTATCTCATTGTGGTTTTGGTTTGTATTTCCCTGATGCCGAGTGATGTGGAGCACTTTTTCATGTGTCTATTGGCCATAGCTGTAGAATCTATAATTATATCAAATCTACCACTCCTGACATTAGTAGTTTGAGTTCTTCTTTCCTATTTTGTGAGCAGTCTGACCAAGGGCTTATCAATTTTATTGATCTTATTTATTTATTTATTTTTAAGTCTTTATTTATTTGACATAACGGGAGGAGGAATACAAGCAGGGGGAGTGGGAGAGGGAGAGGCAGGCTGCTGGCTGAGCAGGGAGCCTGATGTTGGGCTCCATCCCAGGACCCTGGGATCCTGACCTGAGCTGAAGGCAGATGCTTTATGACTGAGTCACCCAGGCACTTCTGATCTTTAAAAAAAAAAAAAAAACCCTCCAGCTTTTTAATTTCACTGATTTTCCCCTCTTGTTCTTCTACTTTGTATTTTCGATTTATGCCCTAATCTTTTTTCTTTCTTTCTCCTGCTTACTCTGGGTGTAATTTGTTCTTTTTTATTGTTTTAAGATGGAAGCTGATAATCATAGATTTGAGATTTTCTTTGCTTTCAAACTGAGTTAGCGCTGTAACGTCCCTCCAAGTATTGCTTGATCCCTGTCCTACCGGTTTTGATGAGTTATATTTTGGCACTCAGTCCATTGCTTGGGTTTTCCTCTCATTATGGATAATTTCCCTGCCACTTTGCACGTGTGGCCATTTTTTATTGATTGTTGGGCACTGTTACTTTTTAATCCTTGTGTACTGGCTATTTTTGTTTTCTTGCCTTTTTTTTTTTTTTTTTTTTTTTTTTTTTTTAGCTTCCTCCTGGGATATGGTTAAGTTTACTTAGAAACAGTTTGACCCTTTCAGGTCATGTCTTTAAATTTCTTAGGGCAGGTGTGGGGGGGTGGGGAGCGTTGTGGGTTGGAGCTGTGTTTACTCTAGGGGTAATCATTCCCTACTCCTGAAGCAAGATTCCACCTAATGCCTCATGGTTTGCAAAGTTTTCATTCTGGCTTGTGGGAAGAGACCCTGTTCTGATCCTATGTGAATGCTGGGTACCCCTCCCTCCACTGTGGACAGGTGGTTCTTTCCTGGGCTCTGGTAGTTTCTCCATACACATGTGCTGATCGGTACTCTGCTACATACTTAAAGAGGACCCTTTCTCTGGAGTTCTCTGCAGTTTCACGAACTTGTGCGCCATCCTTACCCAGGGCCATGCTAATTTTCTCTGTATCATTCCAGGTTTAGTGCATGTGCTGCGGGAGCGAGCGCCGGACTTCTCTGGAGTTCTCTCTTTGCTCAGCTCTGTCTTGCTCCAGGTCCTCAGGAATTGTCTCGGTATCTTTGGACTCTGGCTTTGTCTCCTCCATTCATGGAGTCTGCAAGCTGTGCCAGGGTGCCCTCCCTGTACCCTGGAAACTCTGGTCAGTGAGCTGGGCAATCATGGGGATCATTTGTTTCCTCTCTCCTAGGGATCCCTGTACTTCGTGTCTGATGCGCCCTGTGCTGAAAACTGCTCTTTGGGATATTTGGTCAGTCCTGCCTAACCCCCATCCCCACCCCCAGGGGTTCTTGCAGGGGGAGTCGGGGAGGAGGAGGGTAAGTCTGGTCCCTGTTACTCCATCTTGGCCATTTAAACCTCATAAACATCTCGCAGGAGGTAGGGACTAGTATTACCCCTCACTTTACAAATAAGAACTTCTGCAGGGCTGTTTTCAATAACTTCCCAAGGTCACCGGCTCAAAAGTGGCAGTGTCTGTTAAAGAGCCCAGCATTGGAGCCTGCTCTGGGTGCCTGCTCTCCTACGGCGGGGAGACAGTGCCATCAGTGCCTGCTAGAGGGCGGCAGAGGTCCAGGATTGTTCTGATAAATCTGGCGGCTTTTATCCGCCCCCCCCCCCCCCCCCCCCCCCCCCCCCGCCGCGGCTTCTTTCACTTGATCCTTGTTCTTGGCTCCTATCCTGTTGCCGCTTTCGTGTCCACTCCTAGTGATTTCTCAGCTCTAAGCTCTGCTCCTTCAGCTTTGCTTCTTGCATGGTGGGCTGAGATGCAGCCTGAGAAACACCTACCCTGGGAACACAGTGTCGAGAGGGTGGGGGGATGGTGGAGGGCAAGTTAGGAGCCCAGGGCAAGGGGGCCAACCACTGATGGCAGCTGGTGTGGAAAAGTTGATTTCCTGCTGCCCTCCAGTATCATTTATACAAAATCGTGTAGGGTTTTAAAGTATGTTTGCAGGTTTTCACAAGCTAAAACCTGGTCACAGCTTCAAGGGGGCTTGGCCATCCAGTGGAACCCCACCTACCCCCCACTCCCCACCCACGTGGGACTGTGGGACGGTTCCTCCACTTATTTAAAAAAAAAAAAGTTGCTTTCCATGACCTTGATGAAATATATAAAGATATTTAAATGCTGTCAGCTCAGTCTTTAAGTGTGCTGTTCAAGAAACTGATATCAATTGGTTACTCTTGTTGAAAGTCTTGGAACTAAAATAAGCCATCCTCTGAGTCTTGACATCTGGAGTGGTCTCCTTCCTGGCATTGCTTTTTCTTCCAGCACAAATGCAATCCTAGAGGGCCAAAGGAGGCAGGAGTTACCAGAAACCTTAACAGAATGCAGCTGCACGGAGACCACGAGAACCCTCTATATGTTCACACCTCCTGGATGTGGGCTCCTGGTGGGTTCACCTTTTTACCCCCACGGAGCCTACCCAGCTCAGAGTCCGTGCCAATATGCATTCTTGAGCCGACTTTAGGGATTTGAGCTGCATATATTCTTTCCCTAGACCAAGCATCATGATCTCAAAGCCTTTTTGACATTTTTCATCTATTTATCCATTAATGCTTAATATACGTATAGGCCCTGGGCTGGTAAGTAGTGGGCAAAAGAGCCACAATTGCTTATTTGTAGAGCTTGCCATCAACAGGATGTTCAGTGCACAGGGAGCCATGAGGATGAAGCCAGGAGAACTAACTGGGTCCTTGAGTCGAGAAAGACTTCCTGGAGAAACGAGGTCCCAGCTGGCCTGCAGGTGGAAAGCACTGGGCATCAGGGAGAAACAGGTGGGGTATGAGCAAGATATCTCCCGCAGAGGGTCATGGGGGGCGGAGAGAGGATGGTCTCTCCAGCTGGCAGTGTCTGGGACCCTGGGAGCTGTACCTGAGGGGTTTTGCCCAGTGATTTGTAGGGAAGCAGAAACGTGCCAGGTCGTCTGAGTAGAGAGAGATTTAACCTGGGGAACTGGCGGCTTTTTCCACTGTGGGAGAATCTGGGGAGTAGAGGTCAGGAAGACTCCCTTGGGACTTCCAGAGTAGAAATCAAAGGGAAGTCATCACCAGTGCCTCCAGGGCCTGTGTTACCAAAGTAAGGGTAGCCAGGAGGCCGCCTAGAGACCTGAGAGCTGCCTGTCCACAGATATCATCTCCCTGTGACACCCAGAGGCCAGAGACCGTGGGACAGAGAATCACAATCGCTCTCCTGCTGAACTCCACATCCCGGTGTACGTGCTCCCAGACTGACCTAACCTCGATCCAGGGGGCAGTGATTCTGGGGCTCCAGGCATATCCTCGAGAAGCAGAGAACAGTGCAGCAGGGACAAGGAGATGCTGATGACCACAGACAATGCAGAAAAATCAGTTTTGGAGAAGGAATTGGGTGTGTGTCTTGCCTCTCTCACTTACTGGCCATGTGCTTGTATGCCCAGGCCTCAGTTTCTTTTTCTGTAAAGCAGAACGACAGTACTACTTGCTTAATGTTTATCATAAAACATTAGCCACCGCTGCAGAAGTCAAGTTCTTAGCATCGTCCTGGGTGTGAAGGTAACAATAATTTCAAATTATTGACAGTATAACCATTATTATTGTTAGTGATGTTTTTGTTATCAAGTGTTGAAAGCCATTAAAAAAATTTAGAAAGCAGAACAGAAAGATGCTCATCTTTGAGAAAAGTTGCAGTGGCTTCGGGGAGTCAGTGGGAATGACAACCACACGTGCACTCACCAGGGTGAGGCTCCTAGGGCACCTGCTGGGCCATTCAGCTCCCACATCTTTGTCAAGTCACTGTGAATCTCAACACATTCAAATGGGCCACATGAGTGACGCATGTAGGGTGGTCGGATTATTTCCCCACTTTTGGCCCAATGAGAACTTGACATACTCCAGGGGTCACTGTTGTTTTGTTTTGTTTTAAAGATTTATTTATTTATTTATTTGACAGAGAGAGAGAGAGAGACAGCGAGAGAGGGAACACAAGCATGGGGGAGAGGGAGAAGGAGAGGCAGGCTTCCCACTGTGCAGGGAGCCTGATGCGGGCCTTGATTGCAGGACCCTGGGATCCCAACCTCAGCTGAAGACAGACGCCCCCAAGGGGCCACCGTTTTTAAAACTCTGTCCAGTATTGTTCAAATGGCATAGCTTGCTTAGTCTGAACCATTTCAGGAGGTTGCTCTGGATTTTTTCTCCATCTGAAGGTGGCTTGGGGCCATGGGAGCCCCTGAACAGGGTTTGTACTCTTAGTCTGGGGGACTGTAGCAATGCGATTCTGGAAGGCTCTGTATTGTACTAACAGCTCCCAAATAAGGATGGGAATGAGAGAGACCCCTGAACTGGGCTGATGTGGAGTCCATGCTGAGCCACACGAGCTGGAATCCAAGGGCAAGGTTCACAGGACCAACAGGGAACTTTCACTCAGAAAAATGAAAAAGGAACCAGTACCCAGGGGCCCAACTACACAGAAACTTAAAGGCCCAGACCAGTAAAGGCTCCAGACTCAATATGTTCTATGGTTGCGGGTGGGAACAAAGCTCCAAACCTCCTGAGGGTTTACAGATCCTGGGGGTCTGAGCCTGTAGGGGGAGGGTCTGGAGTTCCTACCTTACTATGCCAAAGGTGCTGTTTCAAACACTGTTCTGTTCCAACTATTTAATCTCCACACCAAATCTCGGAACAGATGCTATCCTATCTCCAGCTACAGATGAAGAAACTGAGATTCAGAGAGGGTAAGGCACTTGCCTCAGGTCACACAGCCAGTGAGTCAGATGGCTAGCACCTCAGTAGCCTGGCTCTGGACAGTGTGTCTGGCATCCTGTCTCTCCACAGATGTGTCTGTGCACCTTCCCGTCGCAGGCTCTACAGCCCATCCTGGGGGCAGCTGGGAGACTGTTTAGTGGTCTTCAATCTGGTCTGCAGAAATTATGGGTATTTAAACCATTCATTAATCATAAAAGACAGTCAGCCCAGAGGTGTTGGGGGGGCACTGCTCTGTAGGAAAGACCGTGACTAAGGCAGGACCAGAAATAGCTCAGTCCAGTCCCCGGAGTAGTGTGTGCATGCGTGCACGTGTATGTGTGCCCATGTGTGTATGCACACATGTATGTGTGAGCTCAGAAAAGGTAGGCTCCAATTATGTCCAACCCTAGAAGCTAGAAATGCAAACATACTGAATCCCTTCTGACAAAACTAGTTCTTTCTGTTTATTCACACGCTCTTTATCATTTTAATAGAGACAATGTTGCCTCTGAAGGAGTAAGTTTATAAAGTAAGCCTCCGTGTTTTGTGATTTTACTAGCATTAAGTCACCAGGAGACTACTGTTCGCATCTACGTCCTCAGACACACATGTGCTCTCTCTTGTCCTCATGACAACAGACAAATAGAATCATGGCATCTCAAGTCTGCAAAGGACCTGAACAACCTTTCCTCTCAAGGGACTCAGATGAGCCTCCCTGGGTTGTCCACTCATCAGGTTTGGCTCCTGGCTCCAAGCCTTTCTTTTCCTCATCCGGAAGCCTGCTTCTTCTCAGGGCATCTGAGGGTTTAGCAAAAGAGCATGCGTGGGTTACATCAGTCAGGCGTTGCAAGTCCCTGGCGGACCACAAGTGTCAGCTAACGTTACCATCCTCACTTCTGCCTCCCAGTGCCCGACGGTGTGTGTGTTACTCTCCTAGGACAGCTGTTAGCACAACTTGGCTACTGAAAATCAGAAGTATAGACTTTTCTCACTATTGTCTAATTTGTGAGTTCCAAGACCTAGTTTAGGGGTTCAAAACCTGAAGAGTGAATATTTTATTCCCTTATGTTCCTGCTACATTGTTCTTAATTCTCCTCCCAGCAGGACAGACTGGCGGCATGGTGGTGTACAACCATGGGTGAGAAATAAATAACAAAAATAATATTTCTATCTATTACCTTGCTCCTCCTTTTCGGGTAAAGATGCTTATATTTGTTAGCTGGGCTGGTCTACGCCTTGAAGGAGGTGGGTTTGCAGCTGTTCCCCAGATGCCCACGGAGGCCCAGACAGCTGGTTCAGAGGTCCCGGGATCATGTCTTCTGTCTTAATCTCTCTGGCCACTCTTTAGCCTTTGGTGTGAGCTCCGTGCAATCACCATTAACCCACGGCTTATCTAACTCTCCCTATTGTTTCCAGGGAGGTTTATAAAACCAACACCGACCAATGATAGCTTTTTAAAAACCTCATGAAGAATTCCCACAATCTACCCATCACCTCTACTCCGGAGATCCTAAGTCCCCAGAGGGCAGTGTCATGTGATGGATTAACACCCTCCTGGGAGGCTGCCGGCCTGACTCAGCATCCCCCCCCTTTGCCCCCAACTCTGCAACCACAAACATTGCAGGCACTCTTTGAGTTTCGTTGTCTTTATTTGCAGAAGAGCGATAGTCCCATCTTGCTCTGCTGGATTCGTGGGATAATTTTGAGGATTTAACCATTGTAGGTGGTCAATTCTTTGTGAACTGAACAATGCTGGACCACTTGTCCTTTCATTCATCATCTTCTGGCCCCTGCTAAATGACTGGGAGCACTGGGAGCTTCCCTCCCTCACCTTGGCACCTGCTCCCGCGCTCGCTCTCCTGACCACAGAGGCCTGATCAGGACTAAGGCTGAGTTCAGCATGCGGCCCAATTAGTTGAACAATTTGTAGTCCAGCTCAGCAAGGAAACCCTCGGGGAGCGTGGAGTGTGACTCACATTCCAACTTCCTGATAAAGGAGAATGTTTTGAGAGGCATTGTAGCGTTGTAGCCTGGGGTCACACAGCCCAGACACTCGGCTTCTCTTCCTTCCCCAGCATTCCTCAAGACCTCTCTTGTTATCCCCCTCCCCCCGCAGTGCACCCATGGGCTTAGTCAGAGCGAGGGATCAAGAGTCCCCCAGAATAAAGGCTCTTCTGTGTCCCTGCAGCCCAGCATCAGGCTCCCTCTTCCCACGTGGTCCTGGCCGGGCCCAGGGTCTTTCTCACAGACATGGGAAGCAGCAGAATAAAAGGGCCCTGGGTGAAGCATTGAGTCCAAGGGCTCTGTTTGAAAAAGGGCAAACTGTCCCCTGCGGAATTGGAAGACACCTGGGAGGGATCTAATCCAGCTTCTAGGAATTTCGGGCATCAGACTAAAGGCATGCTTTGGGCAAAGGGAGTTTGCCTCTTTACCTTCCAGAGAGACAACTTCCTCCTTAAATCATGTGCTAATTTGTTTGCTCCTTCGTTCATTCATTCATTCATTCGTTCGTTCATTCATTCATTTGTTCCCTTCTTACTAGTGCTTGAACCCAGATGAAGTCACAAACTAGACATAGCCTAAGGAGCAAACCAGACATGGCCCCTGTCCTCAGGGAGCTTTATTATCTGATGGGAGAGCAGGGAAGTGAAGAAGGTACTAGAAGCTGGGAGGCTGTGCTAGATCATGTCAGGCCTTCTGGGCCACAGGAAGGAGTTGGGTCTCTAGGTCAAAAGCAATGGGGAAATTTTGAAGGGATTTTAGGGTGTGAGTGATACAATCAGGTTTCCTTTTTTTTTTTTTTTTTTCCCCAAGTGAATGAATTGGAGCGCCAGAATGGGAGGCCTGGAGGACATTGCAGAGATCCCGGCAGGGAGGAGGGCGGCTGGGAGTAAGGTGGTGGTGGAGAGGAAAGGAGGGGACAGATTTGAGAGAGGGATGTTAGGAGGTTACAAACACAAATCTGCCTCTGCTGGAGGATCTGTTCACCTGTTGGCAATCAAGAAGGAACACATGCCAGTCCTCAGGCCAAGGAGACACCCACAGGCCTGAGGGCAAGGGGGCTGGTGTGAGGCACGCAGCAGATCGGGTGCCGAGGCCAATGCCCACTCATGGGAACCACACCAGGGCTGGAGACGATGCTCATCCATGGACCACGCACCTCCTCGGGGCCACAGGATGGGCTCCGGGGACGGGGGAGGAGAGGAGCCCGATCTCTGGCCTCCAGGGTACTGAAGACCCGGGGCCCTGAGTCTGAGGGCATCTGGGCTGGTGAGGAACAGTAGAGGAGGGGACAGAGGGGAGGGGTCTGCATTCAGTCTTTTTTCCACTGTTGCTGTGCCCACAACACACGCTTCAGCCAAGGGCTTGAGAAGGGGCAGGGTGGGGGATCTGAGAACAAGGGCCATTTGATGTTCTGGGGGCAGGACAGATAATGAGATGCAGGCATGAGCCCAGGGGGGCTGTTTGAGGTCTGGCCTGCCCCCCTTGTGGCACTGAGGGCAGACTTAAAGGTCAGGAGGCCCCTTCCCTCAAAGCCCAGTTCCTTCCTTGTGGCTCCGAGGACGTTAGACCCTCTCATGGGGGCTCTCCTGGAAGCCCTGTCCCTCCATGCTCTTCTTCCTTGCCCCTGCCTGCTACTGCCCACACCGGCTTCAATGCCCCCATTGTGGCCTCGGCTGCAGCCATGGAGCCTCTGACTTGCTCCCGCTCCCTCTCCGTCCCTTCCTACAGGCCCCTGGGGGAGGCCAGCCCATGAGTGGAGAGCTGGGGAGCTTCTTTCTGGGCTCTGATGGTGTGGTTTCTGGCTTCGCTTCTCCATTCTGGGCTGGAGGCTATCTGCAGCCTCTTCCTTCTCCTTACTTTCCTGAGGGGATGCTAGGAGCAAGGCAGGAAAACGCCCCCCGCCCTCCAGCAGGTGGACACGCTCAGCCACCAGGATCCACCTTCTCCCTTCCACAGAGGCTTCGTGCCTGTACAGATCCTTTTTGTAGGATCCACATTGGAAGGAAGATGATCGATCCTGAAGAAGAGGGCTGTGCGTTCGGTTACAGCTTTTGGAATCAAAGACAGAGAGAGAGTGAGAGAAAGAGAATTTTTTAAAAGATACCACCTTTATTCTTTCCTCCTCTAGGTGGGCTCCACGAATCCTGACAAAATATAACTTTGGAGTCATATAGTTTGATGGATAAGCCATTCACTTTGGCATGGGACTGAAATGTCTTCTCTCTTTGGGCCTTGATTTCCTTCTCTGTTAACAGGATCTCAGACCTCTAACATTTCCCTGGAGCCTGGGGAGCAAATGTCTGAATGAATGACCCAGGGCCACACAGGAGATACTCAGTTCAGACCTCTCCACCCCACACTCCCTACCTTTCATTATAGTGCCATGAAGTTTAAGATCATGTGATAAGGGATAAAGAGGATTAAAAACAACAACGACAAACAACCATGAAGATTCATGAAGAACTGGGCATTTGAGCTGAATGTGGGAGGTTGCCTCCAGTCACGGCAGCCATGTAAAGCTAACCGGCTGGTCATCCAGATAGGCCAACCCAGTGCAAATCTTAACATGCTGGAAAGAAGCTTTGCTCCCAGTCCCCTGCTCTAAGCTGCCAGCGAACTCCTGGAGCCAGTGACCTGTAGAGGAGGGCTGGGGGGGCCACGCTGGGGAGACTGGAGCCCCAGCCCCAGCGTGCACCTGAGGAAGAATAGAGTCCCCCATGCCTTCTCCTGTTGGACATGGGGATGAGCCCTTGGAGAGGTCTAGAGTGGGAGCTTGTGTTGGCCAAGACCCGCTCTTGCCCTGCACCCTTCCATGAACCCCCCTCCCCCACCATTTGGTTACTGAGCACTTTCTTATGAGGATACAACTCCCTCGGAAGACACCATCTTGACTTAATTATTACCTGGAGGTGTTTAGGGATGCTTGCTCCCTGGAGAACCAGGGGGACCCCCATTCCCTGTGGTTGGGATAGTTTCTGCTCCCTGTGAAGAAAACCTAATTCTCAGAGACCACACTGACCCTTGGTATTCTTGGTTTTGGGGTCCTACTGAGTCACGCAGAGCCAGGGAGCCTGCTCAAGCCTATGAATTGGAAGCCCGAGCTGAGGAAGGCACTGGAGAAAGAGACACTACCTCATCCCGGTTCCTCTTCTGACAGGAGTCCTTCAGATTTTTGTGCTGCCAAAGGGGAATCTCTCAATAGGCCCTCCTGCCCCCGTGTCCACACTCTTCATGAGCTCCAGCAAAGGGGCTGGGTGCCTGAGGCCCACATGCCCCACGTTCATGAGCAGTCATGAGGAGCCATGGGGGGTCCTCATGCTGGAGGGTCCCAGACCTGTCGCAGCCCCCTCATTGCTGGAGGGTCCCAGACCTGTCGCAGCCCCTGGCTCTCGGGGAGGTGCTGACACAGGGTGCAGGGCTGGGGCAATGGGATGGAACATGTACTTAATAACCATGCGTAGACACACAGAAGCAGGGAGTCTGCTCTGTAAGCTGTGGCCATCATGGCATGGATGGGAGGCAGGGCCAGGCTCAGGGAAATACTCTCCCAGAGCTTCCTCTGCCATATCAGTCCCTGCCCCATGTGCCCGGTGCTCAAGGTAGGCGCCTGAGGGACACTGATGGACTTTCCCACCCTTGCTCTGCATGCGTACCAGGCTGGGCCCAGCTACATTCTCTCTGCTATCTATGGACCCTTCTCCAGGCCTCAGTGATCCATCTCAGCCCATGGTGTGGGACGTCATGGTAGCATGGGTCCTCTCTTCCTGCCCACTGAGGAAACAGGGTCTTCCCTGATTTTTACAGAGTTTCTCATCATTGAGCCTTATTTAGGATTGTTCTCTTGGCCAAGATTTCTACCCTCCTCTCGTGTTTCAGCTCTGAGATCATACAGTTCCTTCAGGGGATGTGTCCCATGTTTCTTCCCGCAGGAAGTCTTCTAGAAACCTCCTAAGAATGGATGTCTTTCTTTGTTGGGCTCAGACAGTATTCCCCAGAGGTCTTAGTTTCTGGACTGACACTGTTGAGACCTGTATTGCAGTGGATTGTAGGTGTGTCTTCCTTCATCAGGCTGGGATCCCCCTCTGGGTCTCTGAGCCTTTTAATGCCAGTCCTGAAAAAGCCCCAAAGCTGCAAAAGGATGGGATGAAGCCCAGGGCAGAGTGGGAGAGCAGACCCAGAGTTTCAGCAACAAGCAAGGCTGAGGGAAAAGCAAGTGAGAGCTGGTGGGGTGGTGGGATGGACAGAGAGCACGTGGGCTGGAGAGGTGGGAATGCAGTCTAGGAGTCTCCTCAGGTGAGTAGTGCCGGATCGGTGGGGAATAGTGGGTCTAGCAAGGTTTCGGTGACACACTGAAAGGGTGATTGATAACTTCTCTCTGGGCTCCTCTGGGTCTTCAGCCACAGGCCCCTGTGCTCCTCTCCACCTCTGCAAAGCTCAGGTCCTTCTGTGAACTCTGACCCCATATCCCTGCCCTGGGCGGGTACCATGCTGTCCTTACACTGCCTGTGCCTTTAGGCTTCCTTTTGGGAATCCTGCAAGGGCAGGGTTGCAGACCCTTAAAATAGGGCCCTGCCCATTGCTTGGCTGCTCTAGAGTACCCTGGGGTATCCTGGGCTCACAGTCATCATTCCTCATTTTTTTACTGATGGACTGGCTGATTTCAGGACTGCCAGAAGCATATTAAAGTACATGCATCGAATGTGAGAGCTGTGCCCTGGTCTGGGGTCCTTCTCTGATTCTCAGGAGTCCCACGTCTTTGCTTTGTGATGCTGCTACCCCTTTGACCTCATCCAGTCCCTCAAAGCCAGTGAATTCCATCTGCATCTACCAAGGGACATGGTACTATTTTTTTTCCCCCAATGATTAGTTGTAAGATGGCTTATTCTTTCTTTGTGGGGAGCCAGACATTACCCTCATGCCTGGCCAGAGGGCACAGGCATGAGGTTTGCTGCTCTTTCTTCCCTATTCATTTCTGGCCCTGGGCTCCAACTGGACAAAACTCCTGCCCCTTGTTTCCCTCCACCTTCAAGGAGACCCTCTGAGCATCCAGGCAGCCACTCCAGGGCTGAGAATGGCTTTCCCTTTCCCATACCTGGGTTTGCCTCCCAGATTTCAGAAACCTGAACCACCATTGTCTCCCCAGCCTCTACTAGGCTCCCCGTGCTCTTTATACAAACAGGGCTAGGTGGCATGCAAGGAGATCCATTCCTAGGAACCTGGGAGCTCAGCCCATTGTCTGGTATCCGTACACAAGATATAGATTGCTCAGGTAAGGCCACTTGGTGGGAATGAGATGCTTCCTCTTCTCCATCTCCCCCTCTTCCTGCGAGGGCTCGGCCAGTCAACACAGACTATGCATCCTCACATGGGGCAGAGGACGTGGCAGTGGCTCAGGAGGCCAAAGGCCAGAGTCTGAGCAGCAGCTCTACCCTAATGGCCAAGCATTGCCTCACGGGGGCCTCAGTTTCCAAATACTACAAAAAGGAGAAGCCTGAATGAGAAGCTTTCTGGTCGGCAGATCTGCTGATGTGTGATAAAGCACTTCAACATTTAGTAGTTTAAACCAACAGCATTTAATTTGCTCATGAATCTGCAGTTTGGGCCTGACTTAGTGAGTTCAGCTCATCTCTGCTCCACTTAGCATCATCTGGGGGGGGGGGCTCAACAGCCTGGGGCAGCAATTGTCAGAGGGTTCACTCCCTCACACCCACATGTGGCTTTGCCATGTGGCTGCCTCGTGGTGGCTGGGTATCCAGTGCCAGCATCCTGATGGCGCTCGAGAGAGAGGGAGAGGGAGGTAGAGAGGGAGAGAAACAGAGACAGAGAGGAAGAGGAAGAGAATGGAAGACTCATTGTGACATTTTACCATCTAGCCTTGCAAGGTGCTTCTGGTGTATTCTATTTGTTAGGAGCAAGTTACTAAGATTGGACCATATTCCAGGAAGGGAGAATAGATAAGAACTTTTTTTTTTTTTTTTTTTTGAGAGAGAGAGGTAGGCCAAGTGGGGACTCAAACAGACTTCACACCAGTGTAGATCCCCACACAGGGCTAGATCCCACTATCCTGAGATCATGACCTGAGCTGATACCAAGAGTTATATGCTCAACCAACTGAGACACCCAAGCCCCCAATTCTACTTTTTGGCAGGAGGAGTGCCAAAGATTTTGTGTATTTCTGGACATACCACCCCACTTTCCACCTCTAAAGAGGCCATGGTTTGACACAGTGTGTGACAGCTCTGTGAGGTCAGGGCTTCCCTGTACCACTCTACTCTGCCAGTCCTCCATCCCAAATTTCACTCCTCCTCCCAACTGAATCTGCACAGTAGATGTAACAGGAGATCCAAACTGTCTAGAGATGGCAGCATAGTCTAGTATCTCCTTTTTTGGGTAATTTTTGCATGAAACTAGTTCAGTGCATAAAGATCTGAACTAGGGAGTATCTGAAAGGTCCATTTCTGAAAATCTCCAGTTGGCTAAGTGCCGACTAGCCCACTTATTACTTTTCTTTGAAGACTCCCCCAAGTGGCTGTGGCCCAAATACAAGGTATCTCCCCCTAAGTTGTACCCCAGCTGGTGTCTCCAGCTCAGCCAGCAGTCATCCTTGGCTGAGAGCTCTTGCCTGGCCTGGGCCCTGAGACTGGACTCTCTATATTGTTCATGTGTCTCTCTTCTCCTTTTTATCAGTTTCTCCATCGGGAAAGTTTCATTACTTTCCAATGGCCTCAGCCTCTCAAATTCCCCCTTCTTAGGAAAAGTGCATTTCTAAAGATGGGTTTTAGTCAACCATTGCACAATTGTGATGGATGCCACCTGGGGAAGGGTTCTGGTGTCTGGAGATTGGTGGCTGTCTGCCATGCCTGGACAGGGTCAGTTAAAGTGTCTAATAAGCCCATGCCACTTGGGTGACAAGAACCACATTTTCTGTCCTTGGCTTCTATCTTGGGAAGTCTCATTCCTATGCTTTTCCTGCCCCATGGCCTCCAGATGGCAGTAGCAGAGAACCGGAGGCTGGAGGGCAGGGAAGTGGAAATGGGAGGTGGTTGGTAGAACAAGAAGGGAAACAACAGAGTCAACTTGGATTCCTGTCCCTGCTGAGCTCATTTCTGTTGCTAAGGAAGACACTCTCTTCTTCCCTTGACCCTGGGCTCTGTCATCCCCTGAGATGGGAGAGCTCTAGTGCTATTTTCAGCCATTTCTTCACATCATCATAAACTCCCAATATGGCCGGCATGGACACCTGACAGAAGCCACTGTCTGCCCATGGCCAGTGTCTGTAGCCCTTTGTGTGATCTAGTGCCACTCAACTCTGAGGGACATCTAGGGACCCAACCACATGGAACAACGTAAACAAGTTACATGGAAGAGCTTCTAAAGTGTGAATACAGGATTAGATATTAGGAGTCCTGGATGCAGATTTCACTCTACCCCGTCAAGATGTGTGACAGATGACAGATCATTTCTCTTCTCTGGCCTTCAATTCCCCCATCTGCACGAGGATAATTTTGGACTAAGTCATTGCTAAACCACTTTCAGCTTGAGCGTTCTATCATCTTGGCTATGATGAAAGATGAAGAATGCCCAATTAAAAACAAAGTGAATGAGACACTCTTTTGGTTGTGCTTCTGGAGTAGTTCCTACAGAGGAGACAGAGGGACAGGTGGGTCCCATCAACCTGTGTAAGGTATCAGGGCTGTTTACAAATAGAAACTAGAAAATAGTAGCAGGCAAGACCTAAGAAGACTGTGGGCCTGAACCTAGAGGAAAATCTTCTGTGGCCCTCTAGCACTCCAACCCCCACTTCCCATGGTGTTCACTTCTCTTGAATCCCTTTTATGCTCCCTTTTACCTGATAACCATCAACTTACTCTTCAAGACTCAGTTTATCCATCAGCTCCTCCATGAAGATTTTACTGGAGTCCATGTCTGTGTCAGGTTCCCTCTTCTATATTTACTCTGGGCTTTGCGCTTATCACTGTGAGAATGCACACGTTTTGTTGCATGCACACACACACACACGTACGATGGTCACAGTGTTTAATTTTTATAGAATCGATTATAATCAGCTTTGACCCACACTTGTGCTAGGGCTGGGGGGAAAATCCATTATCTCCACAACTGAGATTTGTTCCACCCACCCTGAAATTCTGTGAAGGCCTGGGGATCTTACTTCCAACAGGACATCTGAGAGAACTCTTATTCATCATCTGTACAGGCCACCTTTGATCCATTCATTCCTTGTCCCAAGTCCCTGTGAGCTCTTGCCTGACTCTCTGTGGGCAGATGGTACTAGGTTTCCATCCCAGGGCTGGGTGTGCGGCTTTATGCTGAGGCTGAGAATTATGGGGTTTGTGGCCAGTCTTCCCAAAGCTACCATACAGGCTCTGTCCTGTAAGAGTCTCCCTTCTCCCTAGAGTGCTCCAGGTGGGCTCATGCCGGTGTTTGTTCCCTATAAAATTCCACCTGATGTGCCCTTTCTAGTGTTGGGGAATCTCTTTCTCTCTTTTCTGCCCTTGCTACATCCCTTCTCTGTGCTCACCTTCCCTCCCTCTCCTCCTCCTCTGGGAGGAAGCATACATTATTTTCAATGAGCCACAAAATCATGGCTTATTAAGTCATTTACCATATTAGATTGAAGATCTGTGTTTGTATGTATGTTTTCCCAATTAACAACAAGCTTTGGGAGGGCAGGAGCTGTGTCCTATTAATCTTCACAATTCCAACGGCTGGAAAATGCCAGACACTTCTGAGAACTCAAGACATTTTTATTGAATTAAATTGAATTGAATATCCCAGCGATGATACTTGGACTACCCAGGGTTGTCCAAGATGCATCTGAATCAGGATTATTCTTTCTTTTGGGGGTGGATCTGGTTATGTGAGTCAGAAAAATCAACAAGAATTTCTGTTTCATAGCATTCTGGAAACATGAGCTTGAATCTCCGAGAGCTGGCAAAACTCAAAGTCAGGTGAGTGATAACATCTTGAGTTGTCAGTAGCTGGGTGGTAAAGGAGTCGGGTTTCAGCCCTTGAAGAAAGGGAGGCCTGGATGGCCAGAAAAACTTGGGTCACAGCCAAATAGGAACTAGAATAAAAAATTAGAGACAGAGCAGAAACCCAGCCTTAGGGGTTGGACATATTCAGTAGTGACTGGGGACAAGGCAGTGGCTGGGTGGGGTACCAGGGAAAGTATACAATGCTGAGACTTAGGGCAACATCTTATCCCCTGGTGGGGATGGTATTCTAGTACCTGCTATGCCTAGTTTTTACTGACTCAAACACAGTGGGCTCAGGCTGGGATCAAGCTGGTCTCATTTTCAGTTATGGAAATTATGAAACTTAATGGTTCAGCTCCAAATGGAGAGCTGTCCCACCTCTGCCTGAAAGCAGGCCAGCAGAAGGGCACAGGTGGATTCAAGATGGTTCTTGGGGAAAGAACTTTGAATTTATTGATTTTTATTTTTATTTTTTTAAGATTTTATTTATTTATTTGACAGAGAGAGAGAGGAGATCACAAGTAGGCAAGAGGCAGGCAGAGAGAAGGGGGGAAGCAGGTTCCCTGCTGAGCAGAGAGCCCGATGAGGGGCTCAATCCCAGGACCCTGAGATCATGACCTGAGCCGAAGGCAGAGGCTTAACCCACTGAGCCACCCAGGTCCCCCAAGAACTTTGAATTTAACTCAAATGGCTAGGAAAACACTTGGTAGGGGATTAAGGCTTTAGATCCACAAAGCACAGAAGGTATGATATCAACCCAGAATTTCAAATATTGGTTTCATCAGCTGGCTGACCTTAGAAGTATTTCTAATTTTGTCTCTGCCTGAGATTGACAGGATATATGGACGACAAAATGTACCTTAATAGATGTAACGGAGTCCACTGATTCATTGAATACAGTGGTGTGGAATGCATGCCAAGAGCAACAGTGACCCTTCAACCAAGTTAATGTTTTACTTTTCTTTCTAAGCATAATTAGCCCACAGGGTCAGCTGTTTCTGAAGGTCACTCCTGGCTCACAGTAGTAAATCTCGTCATTAGCAGAGAGAGATGGAAGGGGCTCGTTTTCCTGTTTGTTGGGCCACGTGGGCACACGTAGAGTTTGTTTAAGACCTGAATCAAGGTATTTAGACATAAGTGAAAGCAAAGGGGCTATTATTAAATTTAGGTTTGGAAACCAAGGTATTGAGAGACCTTTCCTTCCCTGTTTCATTTTGGCAAATGTATTGCGGTAGAGGTTTTTAGCAAACATTTTCTGAATAATCAATCATCTTTCTTTTTTTTTTTTAAGATTTTATTTATTTATTTGACAGAGAGATAGAGAGCGATCACAAGTAGGTAGAGAGGCAAGCGGGGGGGGGGGGCAGGGGAGAAGGATCCCTGCTGAGCAGAGAGCCCAATGTGGGGCTTGATCCCAGGACCCTGAGATCATGACCCAAGCTGAAGGCAGAGGCTTAACCCACTGAGCTACCCAGGCGCCCCAATCAATCATCTTTCTAATTGAGCTTTTTGGAGTTCAATTGGATTACTTCAGTGATCAATAATGAAATAATTATGTCTGAAGCCTCTTTGCTTCAGGCCTTAAGCAGGCAAAGAATTTTTTTAAGGAACAAATTGTGTGAACCTTGGTAAAGAAGAGGGTAATTGGATGAAATGTGCAGTTTATTGAGATAGATGATGATAACCCAACATTGATTCCATCTTTAGGATAAAGAGTAGATTCGTCCAAGTTAGAAATTTCTATTCAGGATAGACTCTGAGAAGTTTATGAAAGATAATTTGCAGTTGAAAGAATTGATGCAGTTTTCATGTATTCATTTATTCTTTTTTTTCCTGTTTCCATTTGCCTATAAGATTATTTTTTCCTTTTTTTAAAAATAAACTTTATTTTGAGATAATTATAGGTTCACATGAAGATGTAAGGAATAATATACTGTGTACACTTTGCTTAGTTTCCTCCAATAGCCAAACAAGTTGTGGTACATCCATACCATGAAACTCCAGTACGATATCACAATCAAGATATTGAGAGTGATACAGTTAGGACACTGACCATTTCCATCCCCACCAGGATCCCTCATGTCATCCTTCAGTAGTCGTGCCCACTCCCCATTTGCACCCACCCCTCCATAATTTCTAGAAACCACTATTCTGTTCTCCATGTCTGTAATTTTTTCATTTTAAGAATATTATATAAATGGAGTCATAAACTGTGTTGTCTTTTGCGATAGGCATTTTCACGCAGAATAATGCTCTGGAGCTTCATTCAGGATGTTGCCTGTATCAGTAGTTGCTTGTTATTGATGAGTAGTATTCCAAGGTATGGATACACTTCCCTTACCCAGGCTGTTGAAGAACCTGGGTTGTTTCTGGTTTGTAATTGTTACAAATGAAGCTGCTGTAAATATTCATGAACAAGTTTTTATGTGGCCATAAGGCTTCCTGGTTTCACGTGTCAGTGCTTAATTAATTAATTCAACTCTGGGTTTCATGCCCGTAGTTACTGGGTCCCATGGTGGTCTCATGTTTAGTTTTTTAAGAAATTGCCAAATTGTTTTCCAGAATGGCTCTGTTGTTTTACATTTCCATCAGCAGATCATGCCAGCATTTGAGGGTGCTACCATTTTTTGTTTTATGCATTCTGATGGGTGTATAGTGATATCTCATTGTAGTTTTAGTTGGCATTTGCTTATAGGCTAATGATGCTGAGTATCATTTTACTTTTTTTTTTTTTTTAATTTACGGTGAATGCTTAGAATCTTCATATAACAAGTTTTGTTTCTTGAGTACTTGTTAAGTGCAAGGCTGTTATTTTTTTTTTTTTTGAAAGATTTTATTTATTTGACAGACATCACAAGTAGGCAGAGAAGTAGGCAGAGAGAGAGGAGGAAGCAGGCTCCCTGCCAAGCAGAGAGCCCGATGCGGGGCTCGATCCCAGAACTCCAGGATTGTGACCCAAGCCGAAGGCAGAGGCTTTAACCCGCTGAGCCACCCAGGTGCCCCCTGAGTATCATTTTAGGTGCTTATTTGCCATAGTTATAACCTCCTCTTTGTGCCTTTTGGGCACTTCTTAATTCAGTCATTATTTTTGTTCTGACTGTTGAGTTTTGAGTCTTCTTTATATATTCTAGGTATTAGTCCTGTGCTGGATATATAGTTTGCAAATATTTTCTCACATTTATGTAGCTTGTCTTATCACTCTATTAATAGAAGTTTTTAATTCTGATGAAAAGATTCCTTCTCTTCTACTTTCTGGTAAAGATGCCAATGTTTATAGCAGCAATGGCCACGGTCGCCAAACTGTGGAAAGAACCAAGATGCCCTTCAACGGATGAATGGATAAGGAAGATGTGGTCCATATACACTATGGAGTATTATGCCTCCATCAGAAAGGACGAATACCCAACTTTTGTAGCAACATGGACAGGACTGGAAGAGATTATGCTGAGTGAAATAAGTCAAACAGAGAAAGTCAAGTATCATATGGTTTCACTTATTGGTGGAGCATAACAAATAATATAGAGGACAAGGGTAGATGGAGAGGAGAAGGGAGTTGAGGGAAATTGGAAGGGGAGGTGAACCATGAGAGACTATGGACTCTGAAAAACAACCTGAGGGTTTTGAAGGGGCGGGGTGGGAGGGTGGGTATTAGGGAGGGCACAGATTGCATGGAGCACTGGGTGTGGTGAAAAAACAATGAATACTGTTACGCTGAAAATAAATAAAAAATTAAAAAAAAAAGATGTATAGAATTGTGTTACTTTAAACATTTGGTAGAATTTGGCAGTGAAACGCTCTGAGCCTGAAGATTTCTATCTGGGGATTTTTAATTTACAAATTCAATTTTCTTAATAGGTATAGGCTATTCAAACTATTTATTTATATTGGATAAACTGTGGCTATTTGTCCTTTTCAAGGGATAGGTTCATTTAACTTAAGTTTTTGAATTTTCATGTGCTGAGCTGTTTGTACTATTCCCTTATTTATCCTTTTGATGTGAAAGGTTTGTCGTTATATCTCCTCTCAGATTTCTGATTTTGGTAATTTGTGTCTTTTCTCTTTTTAATTTGTCCATCTTGCTAGAGGTTTGTCAGTTTCATCACCTTTCCAAAGCTCTTTGTCTCATTGATTTCCCCATTTATTTATTTTTCTCAGCTTCACCGATTTCTGCTCTTTATTATTTCCAGGAACTTGCATCGGATTTATTTTTCTCTCCTTTTTCCAGATTCTTTTGTGGAGGGTGCTTAACTTATTGAGACTTTCCCTCTTCTAATGTGTGCATTTAATGCTCTAAGTTTCCCTCCCCACACTGCTTTTCTCTGTGTCACACAAATTTTGATGTTATATTTTCATTTTAATTTAATTCAATGTAGTTTTGATTTCCACTGAGATGTCCTCTTTGACTCATGCATTATTTAGAAATATGCTGTTTAGTTGCCAAATGTTTGGAGATTTTCATGTTATCCATCTGTTATTGATTTCTAGTTTGATTTTATTGTGGTCAGAGAATACACTTTCTGTGATTTCAATTCTTTTAAATTTGTTGAGGCTAGTCTTGGAGCCCAAGATATTGGCTACCTTGGCATATATTTTGTGGGCACTTGAAAAGAGTGTGTATGATGTGGAGTGGAGTGCTCTGTGAATGTTGATAAGTTCTTGTTGACGGTAAGTTCTTGTTGACTGAAGGCATTCTTACCCATTTTCTGCTTAGTTATTTTATCAATCATTAAGAGAGATTTTGACATTTCTAATGATAATTGCTGATTTACTTCTCATTTCAGTTCTATCACTTTTTGCTTTACATACTTTGCAGCACTGTAGTTTGATGCATACACATTTAGCATTACTACGTCTTCACAGTAGACTGACCTTTGTTATTAATAATAGCTCCATCTCTGTAATACTTTTTGCTTTGAAATTTACTTTGATATTAATATAGTTTTCCCTACTTTCTTCAGTTAATGTTTTCATGACATATCTTCTTTTACTTTCAATCTGCCTATCTTATTACACTTGAAGTGAATTTCTTGGAGACAACATATATTTGGGCCATGTTTTTACTTATTTTTATTTCTTTTTAAGAATCTCTACACCCAGCGTGGAGCTCGAACTCACAAGCCTGAGATCGAGAGTGACATGCTCTTTGGACTGAGCCAGCCAGATGCTCTATGTCATATTTTTGAATGTTCCCATCCTTGTCTTTTATTTGGTGTATTTAGTCCGTTTAAAGAATTCACTTAATTCTACTCTGAATTAAAGTGTTGAGAAAGTTCATCCAGTTGGCAGAAACTAAATCACCCAAAATTTTAACTGCTGTGGAGTTTAGGAAAGCTGCTTTCAACATTCCAAACTCTGTTTTCCAGATAGACATATGAGAAATCAAAATAGAAGCTGAGGGATATATCTCCTTATTTCTCAGAGATGGTCTACCTTCTGCTGAGGGAACTCTGGATTGCACAGTTGTTGGAACTGCTGTTCTCATTCTCTTGTGCTAATCACAACCTACCTCTTGAGAATCTGCCAGATAGGGGTGAATTCAAGATGAGCCTCCTTACTTAAAGATAGTTTTCCTTATTGGGGTCTCTTAATGGACTTTGCTTCTGGTTGAACCATTGGAGTTATTCCATTAAGTGTCCATAGACATGAATTGGTGGACCTTCTTCAAGTTCTCAATTTGTTCAGGACAGTTCTCCCTGAGACAAAGGAAAAGAAGCACAGGAAGCACCCATCAGGTCACATTTAATACAGCAAAGTTCTGAGAAAGTTTGTGCTAATGACAGGTTTAAAAGGAATTGATGTACATGGATGTGAAGGTCTTATCTCTGCTTCTGGAAGACAGCAGAGTTGACTATGCATATGTAGGAGCATCATCTGTCTTCACAGGTGGGAAGACCTGGACAAGATCCCTCAATCAGCACGAGATGGTACAGCCAGGAAAACCTTGGAGAGGCTGGAGAGTTAGTTGGTAGAGTCCAAAGCCATGTCAAGTAGTCAGAATGAACTGGAAGGAACAGAGTTAGACTTTAGTTACCAAAGTGCAGTGAAAACATCTGTCCCAGTCCAGGAGAGCAAAGTTTACTGGGACACCCCACACTCATCTAGGTAAAGCCAGTGGGACCCGAATTGAGAAATGAGACAGCCGTGGGTCTTTCTGCATTGGGCTATTTGGTTCAAGGTTTTTATTCCAGTCAAAAGGCCTGGAGTTCTGAGTCGTCAGCCTGGGAGAAGAAGGAGGGTGTGGAAAAGGGAGAAACTCAAGAGCACTGGGCTTAGGGTGCAGAGAACTGAAAAGAAAGAGAGAGATAATGTGTGCTGAAAGTACCCAAACTTTGGCCCATCCTGGAGTGTTCCATCCCTGGGGTGAGGACACATCTGTGTTTTGCTGCCCCAGTCTCAGTGACTTCCACACTAGGACCCATCCTAATCACTTCATGCATCAATCTCCATGATCTCCTTTCTCATATCCACTTTTTTATGTGCCATGTGTCAGAAACTGTCCCACTCTTCAAAGACCAATTTCAACACTCCCTTCTGTAAGATTTTTATGTTCCCCCGTTGTCCTCAGAGAATATTGTTTGAACCTTTGCTAGAGTTCTTGTTTATTTCTTATTTAATGTAACATAATAAGAGAACATGTTATTATGAGGACAACAAAAGACTCAGGAAGAGGGGAATGACCTGGAAACGAGAAAACCCTGAAAGGGGATGAAAAAAAAAATTAAACAAAAACTATGCTTCTATAGAAATGAAACATTTGCATGCACTGAAGGATACAACAAGACCTGAATACACAGAGAAACAAATCATGTCTCTGAATGGGAAGGCTTAATACTGAAGACACCAATTTTCTTCACATCCGTACATGCTTCTTTGTCTCAATGGTAATCAATTCTTCTTTTGGTTTCTTCCTCCGCACCATAATTTGTATTAAAATTTACTCAACTAATGGAGCTTTCATATGTTTATTAGCCATTGGAATCTTTTTCTATGAAAATCTTATCTAGTTGCTATCCCTTGCCTGATTTCAGCCTATTTATAAAGTGAGGGCCTTGAATTCACTGAGCTATTATTTCACTTCCAGTTCATATATTCTTTCAACATGTGATTTAACAGATGGGCATGAGAACAAAGACCAGCTTTTAAAAACAAAATGAAATCTCATTGATTTATAATGTAAGAAAGTTTAATTGGTAGCTAGGTTATAATTTCCCTAACAAGATTTGAGAAGTCAAGGTATTTGCAGTTGGAGATGCTAAATCCCAGGGAGAGATCTTTGTTCTTTTTTTAAGAAAATTTTTTAAAAATTTATTTATTTATTTGAGAGAGAGAGAGAGTGCGTGAGTGTGAGTGGAAGGAGGGTCAGAGTGAGAGGGAGTCTCAAGCAGACTCCCCGCTGACCATGCAGCACAATGTGGGTCTCAATCCTATGACTCTGAGATCACGACCTGAGCTGAAACCAAGAGTCAGATGCTTAACTGACTGCACCACTTAGGCACCCTGATTTTTGTGCTTCTTGAAGGCTCATGTACTAGAGAAATTGAATGATTGGATCAAGTTTTTTTCTAAAATTCAGCTGAGCTAACTCAGCCAAAAATGGTGCATAATTGCATGCTGCAAATGTCCATACCTAGTCTACCTTCCCTGAATTTCCCCTTGTTGGAGTCTCATATTGCATTAATGGACAAAGTGGGAAGAGAAACTGGAGAGAATTTGATGGTTGTGCTAACAAAGCATGAGATTGCCAGGGATGTAGCACTCCTTTTACCTTCAATCCTTGCCTTTCAAAAGTCAGCCATAATTCTTTGGCCAAACTATCTGAACAGGGATCCTAAGGGGTGTCAGAGAAAATGAAGTAGATCAGAGAGTTATGGGGCCTCCATCCACTCGGGAGAAAGCTAAGGGGCCTTGTGGAAGACAGTGATGGATTCAAGCCATATGAAAAAGCATATATCAAATATCTCTACCTCGTCCCTATCTTTGGAGGATATAAGTAATTTATAGAGTGTTTAAATTAGACAAATGGCCCAATCGATTTAGAATAAGGGACAGGAAACACATGTTTCTTTTGCTTTAAACTGGACTTCACCAGAGTAGAAATGCTTATGATCTCCTGAGTTATGGAGCTTGGGCTCTCCATCAAAGTGCCCCTAATTACAGGGATTGCGCTTTTCCACAAAGGTGATCCATTATAGAGCTTGTTGTCTCCATAAAGACCAAGAATACGCTGAACAGCACAAGCTAAGTGGTAATTTATATCATTGTTTATAGGAAGAAAGAGCAAAGAGTGAGCAGGAGAGTGAGGGCAAGAGCCAGAGAACGAGAGATAGAGAAGGAAAGAAAGGACGTTTTAGTGAAGATGGAAAAGAACCGGAAAGAGATTGAAACAACCTATGGAAAATGATGTCAGCCTTCTGTTCTGAGAATTTGAGCTGGGAGGCGAGGAAAGAGAGGGACTGCCGAGAGTTGAGCAAGTTCAGTTTTCATTAAACTTTTTACTTATACTTGGGTAGGTGACCAGAGCGAATGTTCGGGAAGCCGAAGGTCTAGTAGACCTCTGCTGGGTCTTTTCCTGGGAAGCAGAACAATTCACTGAGAAATTTGCCAGTGGCTAGTTCACTGGGAATCAAGTGACCAAATTCATTTTTTTTTAAAGTTTTTATTTATTTATTTGACAGACAGAGATCATAGGAGGCAGAGAAGCACGCAGAGAGAGAGGAGGAAGCAGACTCTCCGCTGAGCAGAGAGCCCGATGCGGGGCTCGATCCCAGGACCCTGGGATCATGACCTGAGCCGAAGGCAGAGGCTTTAACCCACTGAGCCACCCAGGCGCCCCTAAGTGACCAAATTCTAAATCACAGAATGACCTGACTATGTGAAGGGGTGGGCCTTCCCTTAAATGCGGGTTACTACTATATCCCCTTTGTGGATCTATATCCTGACCATGTATTTGAACTGCCTTGGCCTAGGATTCTGCCCCTGCTTCTGCTTCTGTTGGCAAAGCAGCTGCAAGAAGCTGCCAAGTTAAAAGTATTCATCTGACGGGCATTGTGAACTGGCTCTCGGCAGGTTGATTTTCTGTGATTTGACCTGTCGTCCTTCAGTAGGCTAGACTCTCTCCACATCTGGGCCATCAGTCTCTGCTATATTCCTCCATATTTTTTCCACCTGAGCCCAGCTGGGAGTCAGTGGGGAGGTGGAGGAATCGCATCCAAAATGGCATCAGCCTCCCCAGTCACCCTCCCATGTATATCAACTACCAGTGGCTTTACATCTGGATCACACCCCCAAATTATAAATGTAAATGCCAAAGCAACATGTCCTATTTCCCACACAAAGTCGGAATTTCTTTGTATACATTGGAGGTCCCGCAGAGCCTGGCATGAGTCTCCTTGTCCACCTTATTATTTTGGCTTCCTCAGACTTTGCCGTTCCTGGAGCAAACTGTGCTCCTTGAAGTCATTGCCTGTGTCTGGAAGGCGTCTGCCTTTCCTCACTGTTTGCTGAGCTTCTTTGTCTGCCTAGACCAGTTTAGATGTCATCTTTCTGTGTGTCCTCTTCAAACCCTTCCAGGCAAATACACGTTTTCCCTTGTAGTCTCTGTCTTTCCATAGCTTCTCAGAGGTTCTTCTATTACACCACATAGCACCACCTTGCCGCGAACCTCCCAATGTGCGGTGAGGTCCATGAAGAAAGCAGCTGAATCTTATTTCCCTTGGTGTGTCCATGAGCCAGCATGGGGCGTGGGCTAAGTCACTGTTCCATGTAGTACTTTGGAGCTCAATGAACAGAACACCAAGCTGTGATGGGCTGGAGAGAAGAGAACCCCAGGCCAACAAAGAAAGATGCGTTGGCAAACTGACTGTCAGTATGCTGAGTGACAAGGAGCAAGTCAAGGGGTCTCAAGAAAGGGAGGGAAGGAGGTGGAAGGGCTCAATGAGGGGTGCATCTCTCCCAACGTAGTGTATCCAGAGTACAGAATGAATCTTCAGAGCCCAGAACCCTCGGTCTGTATCATTCAATCACTTATACTCTGTAACCTGATAATAAGATAGTAAAGCCCTTAGCGAACACAGGCAGGGATCTTCCAATTCATCTGTCACTGGCAAATATTACGTGATTATTAGCACATGCGTTAGACTAGCACTGTTCAAACAAACTTTCTGCAATGGCACAAATGCTCTCTATTCATTCTTTCCAGTATGGTAGCCACTGGCCACACTGACCACTTGAAATACAACTAATGCAACTGAAAAACAAAACTTTTCATTAAAAAATTTTTAATTAAATTTGGCTACTGTGTTGGATAGGGCCGTGAGACACAAACCATATGGACTTCAAACCATTTGGCTCTGCCAAATGTATACTGGCTGTCTGCCGCTATTCCACATTTATTATGTAAAGATACTAATATACTTACTCCTTACTTTTTTTGCAGTAATTAGGTCAGTATTAATGTGTGCTGGTTATTTATGACTGTAAAACAAGTCACCCTAAATTTAAAGGCTGAAAAATATCAACAATAGTTCACGATCTTTTTCGTTTCTATTGGCCAGAAGCTTGGGCAAGACTTGGGTGTGCCGTTCTTCCTGGTGTGTCTCATGAAGTCGTGATCATTAACCTGCAAATCATCCGAAGGCTTGATCCAGGGGTCGTCTTCCACGGTGGCTCGTTCGCATGGCCAGCAAGTGGTTCAGGGGCCTCTCCGTATACTACTTAAGTGTCCAGCAGAGCAGCTGCTTCCCATAGGGGGGCAACCCAAAAGAACGGGGGGGGGGAGGTTGTAATACCTTTTGTAATATGGCCTCAGAAGCCACACACTGTCACACAGCCTGAGGATTGGAAGGTGGGGGCATTGTGGGTGCAGCTGCTGTGATTTGTAAAGTACTCAGAAAGGTGCACGACCCATAGTAAATGTGGATATTAGCAGTTCTTACCTGATGCTTCCCAAGTGCAGCAAAACCTCATGGCTCTCAGCTTACATCTCCCAGGACTGGCAGCGGCTGCTCTAGGACAGACCAGGGGAGCTGGGGCTGCAGATACCCCCTCCAAAGACCTCACAGCCTGGAGTTGATTTCTTTTGTTCTCTTCCTTCCCCTGTAGCCCCAGCAGACACCTTCCTGGGAACTCTCGCTGTGAGCCAAGTCAGTTCTTCTCAACTTAGGACATGACCTGACTGTGAATGTGGCAGGTGAAAGGGACTTAGAAGCAGAAGCTTATGCTTAAGATTAGGAAAAAAAAAAAAATTGGAGCCTCAGTGTATTTGTCCAAAAATGGGAATGCTATTTTGTCTTGTATGATGCTTATGTAGATGAGTCTGGTCAGCTGGTGTCCCGGGGACTGTGTCCCAGGCACTGTGCTGGTGAGGACCATGGGAAGCCCCTGTCTGGCAGAAGCTGCCCAGTGGGAGTGACATCTGTGGACTACGGCTGCGTGCAAAGTGCAGACTGTGCTGAAGCTCGTGAGCACGGGCCTAGCCGGGTCTGACCACCCAGTCAAGGATGGAGTGTGACTCACAAGAAAATTTGAACATTGGCCATATCAGCCGAAGCCCGGTGGGCCGGGCCAGGAGTGTCCCTGTGATGACAAATGGGAGAGAGGTCTGTAAGCTTCTCTCCTTTCTCTGGTCATAGCCTTACTGTTTTGATGCCCTCCAGGCTCCCTTTTTACTTCAGCATCCTCTTTTTAATAATATTTTCAGGTGAGTAGTAACATCGGGTTCTGGGGGCAGTGGGACAGACTGAGGTTTTTGGTTTCTCTTGTTCCTCACAAAGCCTGGAGATGTCCTCCTTTCCCGCAGGTCTGTGGCTTAACACCATCATGTTGGGTCCCCCGGACAGGGAGCATATCCCCTTTGCAGACCAGGACAAGTCTGTCTTACCATCTGTCCCCATAACACAAAAGTCTTAGGAGACATAGCATCTTGGCAAAGCTATTTGGCCATCTCTCTATTTCCAAAGATCACCTTGACCTTTCCTTCACAGCTCCTCTCCCTCAGCAGACATCCGGGAGCCGAGAGAGACCTGTGTTGCCTCCTCTGCTGAGCGATTGCTTTCCTCTGAGACAGGCCTGTCTGGCCCCCGGGGCTCTGTGTGCCCATTAATAACAGAGCCAGGCTCTGGCCTCCCTGCAGCCCCTCCTGGGAATCTCGTAGGTTCTCCAACATGGGTCCCCTGCCTCCCCCTCCACTGTTCTCCAGGATCCATGAGCAAAGCTTCTCGTCTGCCTAAGAGACTCCCCAGGCCTTCTGAGATTTTTGCACACTGAGGAATGGTGATTTGGGATACGTTACAAGGTTGAGCATCCTTTGTCCCCCACGGCCCTCCTCCCCCAAACTCTGAAACATGAGGCAGCCCCTCAGCTGCTCAGGGCAGCCATCTATTGGTGGGAGGCCTCTCCTGGCTGTGGAAGGCGGCAAGGGTCTCTGCCACAGGGACTTGTTTTATTTATCTAGCTGGACTCCATTTCTTAATATGCAGCTCACGGGGGAAGAGAATTCTGCAGCTGACGTGAGTCTGTCCCTCCTGTGGAGAGAGCAAGTGGAGAAAGAACAGATATTCACCGAGGCTCGAACTCCCCTTGGTGTTGTCTGCAAGGCTGTGCATAGTCAGAGACCACAGGATCATAGCACAGAGGCCCCCAGGGTCACGGCAGCCAGCCCTCTCTTCTTCCAGAGGGACTGTGGCCTTTGTTGGTCTGATTATGGAACCTGAGCTCTGATTTCCGTCCATCCTCTTTTTTTTTCCCCCCAAAGACTGTCCTGACACTCAAATTCATAGGAGGCTGAATGATAATAAAACATAATCAAAACAAAATACAAACACAACTCAAGAACATTCAACCATCTATCGTAGCTGTTCTTTGTAGAGCACATAAAGTTATACATCTCTTTTAAAGATTTTATTTATTTATTTGACAGAGAGAGAGATCACAAGTAGGCAGAGGCAGGCAGAGAGAGTGGGGGAAGCAGGATCCCCGCTGAGCAGAGAGCCCAATGCAGGATCCAATCCCAGGATCCTGAGACCATGACCTGAGCCGAAGGCAGAGGCTTAAACCACTGAGCCACCCAGGCACCCCAGAAACATCTTTATATCAATTACGTTTAACCGTTGGTATACACTGTGAAACTATTGTTAAGATTCACACTAATATGCTAGTACAAGCGACGGTGTACAAAAGTGTGAATAAGGCTAGTGACCAAAAACTTATCACTGACTTAGGGCTTCGGGAGACTCTGCATTCAAATAGTGAAGGCCTCACCGTGGAAAACACGTTGATCACTTTTAAAGTCACATTGACTTCGTTCACCCTGAGGGTTGTCCCTTCGATATGGCAACAGTTCTGAGTTCAGGGGAGGAACAGCATCAGTCAAGGGAGAAACTCATAGCAAGTTGGCCGTCCTGATGTGAATCTTGACACTTGAAAATGAAAACAATTCCAGAGACAATTCACATGTTGAAACCCCCTTGACCCCAAAATATTTAAAACTGAAATGAAATCGAGTCCTCCCTCCCTCACTTAAAATGCATGCTGAAGAAGAATTTGCATACTCCAGTGAAGCTTTTCCAAAAATGATTCTGTGTGAAATCCCCCAAAAGTGTTTCCCATTCCTGCCCTAAAATCTACGGGGGGGGGGGGGGGGGGCAAAGTTTGGACAAAGTTGTTTACTCTATTTTGATTATTTTGGATTTTATTTAAAACTGTGGTCAAAGCCCTGAACAATCAATCAGTGGTATTAAATCCATTAGCTATTTAATGTTCTGAATTACGAGGACAAAAATGAGTTGGTTCCGACCTGTATCAGCAACAGACTCCCTAGATTCCCTTCATACAGTTTAACCAGGTGTGATGTGGGGCTGTCTGAGGGGGAGCAGGGTTCCGGAGCTGAAACATGGTTATAACAAAATCCCAATCACTTTACACGGAGGAACCGTCCCATATTCCAGGAGCTTGTGTGTGGTTTTTTTGTTTTTCTTTCTTTTTTTGTTGTTAAAAAGAATTAATTTGCATTTCAAAAGAAGAACAGTGATGGAAATGATCAGAAGTACCAAACACATAGCTTTGAGAATTTAGACCTTAGCTGAAGATGCACTGTTTTCTGAACTCTCATATTTACAGCAAAAAAAAAAAAAAAAAAAAAAAAAAAATTTATAGAAAACCCTTAATTCCCTATTAATTTTGCAAATATAAATTTACTAATCTCTGTCTTTTCATGCTTTCTTGGAGATTTTTTGAAGCTTTGCCAACTTTAACCCAGATGTAAAATGATCCAAACACTATACTCTAAGCGAAATGAACACAAGACACGTTGAGAGAGTTCCCTTTATATTAGCTATTCTCAGTGTATGCTGGTCAACATTTATTTGGTAATAAAGCTTTAGAAACTTTGATCTTGTGACTAATAAGACTGAAATGCCGCACTGAGTCACAACCATACAAGTCTCAGAACTTGTAAACCTTTCTCCTGAAACTCTCAAATCGTGTCAACTAGAATTACACTGCTTTTAATGATGGAACTTGTGAAAATGCTGGGTTTTGAAGGTGGCTGATCAAATCATTTTGCAGAAGGCACGAAACACTATTATCACAGCTATTCCCCTATTCTAATGATTTGCAAGTAGTTTATGTGCTGGAAAGCACTATGAAGAAGTATGAACCAGCTGGAAGCTAAGGAAAAGAAACAACATTATAAACCACAGTAAATGTGTATGTAAACACAGGCACACAAAACTAAAATTTATATCTATGCAGGCAATATCTGAATTCATACATCTTTGGCACTCAGAGATACTGGGTCAACCAAACCAATGGTGAAGAATATTTTTTCATATCCTTTAGGAAATGTCTTGTCCCGATTTTAAAATGCTATGATCTCCAGGGGCGCCTGGGTGGCTCATGGGTTAAAGCCTCTGCCTTCCGCTCAGGTCCAGTCCCAGAGTCCTGGGATCAAGCCCCGCATCAGGCTCTCTGCTCGGTAGGGACCCTGCTTCCCCCTCTCTCTCTGCCTGCCTCTCTGCCTACTTGTGATCTCTGTCTGTCAGATAAATAAATCTAAAATAAATAAATAAATAAATAAAATGCTATGATCTCCATTCTAAGAATTCATGGAGATAGAGACAAATTGGAATCAGTTTAAAAAGTTACCCGAAAGCATAGTTAACAGAAGTATCTGTAAACAGGTGTGGAGTTAAGAATTTCATTAAAAATATAAAAATGGGCCGAGACCTTGTCGTTTAGAATTTTAGATTTCAAAACTTTTGAGCAGTGAGTGATTTATATGGAATCCAATCTTAACTTGCGTACAACTGTGTTAACAGCTACCTTTTCTCACAGTTTTCTACCACATCTCACAGAGGGAGGTACAAAATTAACCTATGACCCCAATGCTACCATTTACTCCCGGAACACTCCACAGGTGCACGCGCTTGCATAGACACCTACAGAATACACATTTCCCCACGTGCTTCTACTGTTGCTGGCCATTCTCCAAAGCTGCTTCTCTTGAAGGGGAGCGTGACTCAGTGTGTGCGCTGGAAGATGGAGATGGTGAGTAAGCCCAATGGCAAGGGGTCCCTGGGCCTGGGGGGCAAGTCAATTTCCATCCAACCTCTTCATCTGACTTGCCTCTCATAACCACTGTCAATAATTTAGAATGTTTTTGCAGACTTTTCAATGTTAACACTCACCCATTTTGCTGAGATGTTTTTTACATGCATGTAAGATGTACCATGATTGCAAAGGGACACAGTTTCATGCTTTATCATCAGTACCTTCAGCAACACTTGCCATCAAATAAGAGGTTCACTTATGAGATTAGTAATAATCTCATTTGCTAAATGAGATGAGAAATGGAAGTTCAACAGATGAAGGGACTGCCCAGGTTGGTCAGTGATAGAACTGCAGATTCATTTGACCACACCTAGATGGTTCTACTTGCTTCGTTGTAAAAGAATCATTTGGCAACAAAGAGGCTGGCACCAGGCCTGGGCAGCAGGGAGAGAGTATGAGCACTGGTGGGGGATGGCACCGTGCTCCTTTGCTCTCCATGCCTGGAGGATCCCCCAAGTTGGAGCTGACACAGTCTCATTCTGATGGGGGTCCCTCTGGTTTTCTACTTGCCTTTCTTGTGCTGACTTTCCTGGTTGTGCTGATGGGCAATTCCCCGACCCTGTTGCCTCCCAGGCAGAGACCCACATCCTGTAGGGCTGGTGTACCTAAGGGAAAATGAGGGAGAAGCCAGACACTGTTGCTCTTACAAAGCACAGCCCCTGGAGAGGTCTTCCACGTGAACTCAGTGGGTTCTGCCCCTGCACACGGATGGGAGGACGTGAGTCTGCCTGGAAAGGAGAGTGTGTTCAGTTTGCCCAAACAGCTTGAAATAGCTGTTTGGTGCCTGCTGTGGCATCATCTTGGGTCAGACCTTCTCCTCTCCCACTCAGGCTTCAGATATCAACGAAAGGGTACACACAATGATGAACCATTCTTTTTGCCTCTGGAATACTGTGATTTATACAGTTTTAAGTGAGCTATAAAGGAGTTAAAATAGTCAACATTTACATTTATGGTTTTGCTGCCTTTGGAAGGGGATAGATTTATTGAGCTTGTTCTTTTTCTTTTCTTTCTTTCTTTCTTTCTTTTTTTAATTCACATAAGAAAAACTGGATATTCCAATAAAGGAAGGTTTTGTTTGTGTGTTTGTTGCCCTTCCTCTTAATGATCCAAGTCTGGACAGTTTCCTCTTTCCCCTAGGACCTGGCCTCCTGGAGATGCAGGCTTGTGTCTTTGTCCATTCCTGCACATCTCTTTTCTCCTCATCTCAGTGGATGGGACTGGATCTTTTCCCGGAACTTAGTGCTCTGCACAGGTGCTCCCTCCAGAAGGGGTTGGCAGGGGGCAGGGTGTGTTAGGAGCTTGCTCTGGGAATGGCTGTCACAGACTTGTGCCAGGGGAGGAGATCAGGTGTGTAGAAATTCCTGGGGAAGTCTCAGGACCTGCCTCCTGCCCTCTGATCATACTGCGGGGGGTGCAGAGACTGACCCCCCATGGCACGTCTTGCCAAGGCAAAGAGAGAGAGAGAACTTCTGCCTCACCCTTACATCTCCTCTCCCCACATGCCTAAGCATAACAGCTGTAGAGTTTGGCTCATTTATTTATTTTTTAAATTTCTTTTTTATTAACTTTTAATGTATTATTTGCCCCAGGGGTACAGGTCTGTGAATCATCAGTCTTACACAATTCACAGCACTCACCATAACACATACGCTCCCCACTGTCCATCACCCAGCCACCTATTCCTCCCTCCCACCTACCAGCAACCCTCAGTTTCTTTCCTGAGATTGAAAGTCTCTTATGGTTTGTCTCCCTTCCCAGTCCCATCTTAATTCATTTTTCCCTCCCTTCCCTCAATAACCCCCCCCACCTTGAACTCTCAAATTCCTCATATCACAGAGATCATATCATTGTCTTTCTCTGATTGACTTATTTCAGTTAGTATTACCCTACAGTTCCATCCACGTCATTGCAAATGGCAAGATTTCAGTTTCTTTTTGATGGCTGCATGGTACTCTCTTGTATTGCTGGTATCCCAAAGATTTTGAACAGCGTATTTTCATTCTCATTTGTTTACCATGAATTTAATTCTTCTTTAATTTCCCAGTTGACGCATTCATTCTTTAGTAGGATGCTTTTTAGCCTCCATGTATTTGAATTCTTTCCAACTATCCTCTTGTGGTTGAGTTCTAGTTTCAAAGCGTCATGGTCTGAAAATATGGAGGGAATGATCCCAATCTTTTGGTACCAGTTGAAACCTGGTTTGTGACCAAGGATGTGATCTATTCTGGAGAATGCTCCATGTGCACTAGAGAAGAATGTGTATTCTGTTGCTTGGGGATGGAATGTTCTGGATAGATCTGTGATGTCCATCTGGCCCAGTGTGTCATTTAATGCCTTTATTTCCTTGTTGATTTTTTGCTTGGATGATCTGTCCATTTCAGTGAGGGGGGTCTTAAAGTCCCCTACTATTATTGTATTATTGTCAATGTGTTTCTTTGATTTTGTTATTAATTGGTTTATATAATTGGCGGTTCCCATGTTAGGGGCATAGATATTTAAAACTGTTAGATCTTCTTGTTGGATCGACCCTTTAAGTATGATATAGAGTCCTTTCTCATCTCTTATTATAGTCTTTGGCTTAAAATCTAATTTATCTGATATAAGGATTGCCACCCCAGCTTTCTTTTGATGTCCATTAACATGGTAAATTTTTTTCCATCCCCCTCACTCTATATCTGGAGGTGTCTTTGGATCTAAAATGAGTTTCTTGCACACAGCATATTGATGAGTCTTGTTTTTTCATCCATTCTGATACCCTGTGTCTTTTGATTGGGCCATTTAGCTCATTTATATTCATGGTAACTATTGAAAGATATGAATTTAGTGCCATTGTGTTGTCTATAAAGTGACTGTTATTGTATATTGTCTCTGTTCCTTCCTGGTGTTACTTTTAGGCTCTCTCTTTGCTTAGAGGACCCCTTTCAATATTTCCTGTAGGGTTGGTTTGGTGTTTGCAAATTCTTTTGGTTTTTGTTTGTCTTGGAAGCTTTTAATCTCTCCTTCTATTTTCAATTACAGCCTAGCTGGATATGGTATTCTTGGCTGCATATTTTTCTTGTTTAGTGCTCTGAATATATCATGCCAGTTCTTTCTGGCCAGCCAGGTCTCTGTGGATAAGTCTGCTGCCAATATAATATTTCTACCATTGAAGGTTACAGACCTCTTGTCCTGAGCTACTTTCAGGATTTTCTCTTTGTCACTGAGATTTGTAATTTTTACTATTAGTTGGTGGAGTGTTGACTCATTTTTATTGATTTTGAGGGGGATTCTTTGTGTCTCCTGGGTTTTGATGCTTGTTCTCTTTGCCAAATTAGGGAAATTCTCTTCGCCAAATTAGGGAAATTCTCTTCTATAATTTGCCCCAATATACCTTCTGATCCCAATTATTCTAATACTGTTTTGTCTTATGGTATCGCTTATCTCTTGAATTCTCCCCTTGTGGTCCACTAGTTGTTTATCTCTTTTTCCAGCTTCTTATTCTCCATCATTTGGTCTTTTGTATCACTAATTCTCTCTTTGCCTCATTTATCCTGGCAGTAAAAGCCTCTATTTTTTTTTATTGCATCTCATTAATAGCTTTTTTTATTTCAAGTTGGTTAGATTTTAGTTCTTTTATTTTATTTTATTTCTCCAGAAAAGGTTTTTATTTCTCCAGAGAAGAATTCTCTAGTATCTTCTATGCTTTTTTCAAGTCCAACTAACATCTTGATAATTATCATTCTGAACTCTGGTTCTGACATCTTACTAATGTCCATATGGATTAGGTCCCTAACTGTTGGTACTGCACCTTGGTCTTTTTTTTTTTTTTTTTTTTTGAGGTGAGTCATTTTATCCAGATAAGAATAGGTGAATGAGAGAACTAAATACTAAGAGGGTAGCAACGACCCCAGAAAAATATACACTAACCCAGTCAGAAGAGACCTGAAACTGGGGGGAGAAGATAGGATAAAGGAAAAAGAAAAAAAAAATATGATTTGAACAGAGCCACAGACTTGATTTTGGGTGTATTTTTGTCTGTTAGAAGAAACTGCCTCCCCAAATTTTAAAGAAAGAAAAACTTATATACGTATATAAATATGGGTAAACATGATGAAGGGATGGACTATGACGATAAAGGTGAAAATTTTAAAAGATTCTAAAAAAGGGAATTGGTAAGAAGTTTGTTGAAAAAAGAAAGAAAAAAAAAGGAGAGAATATGATCAGGCAGGGGACTTGAAGAAAGCCATATGCTAGATTTAGGGTATATTTTGATCTGTACAAGAAACTGTATCCCAAATTTTTAAAGTAAGGAAAGCTTATATGTATACAAAAAATAAGGTTAAATACAATGAAGGGATAGAATATGACTATAGCGATCTAAATTTTAAAAGATTCTTTAAAAAGGTATTAATAAGATAAAATAGTTTAAACAGGTTAAAAAAGGAAAGAGGAAAAATTTTTAAAAATAGAATAAGAAAAAAATAAAATTTTAAAAAAATTAATTTTGAAAGACTAAAGAATCATGGGGAAAAAGCCATGAATTCTATGTGCTATTTTCCTGTCGTTCTGAAGTTTTGAAGTTCTCAGTGATTGGTGAACTTGGTCTTGGCTGGATGTTCTTGCTGATCTTTTGGGGGAGGGGCCAATTGCAGTGATTCTCAAATGTCTTTGCCCAAGGCGGAATTGCACCACCCTTGCCAGGGGCCAGGCTAAGTAACCTGCTCGGGTTCGCTCTGGGGAGCTTTTGTTCCCTGAATGCTTTCCGTAGAGCTCTGGAGGACAGTAATGAAAATGGCATCCTCCCAATCTCCTGCCTGGAGGAGCAGAGAGCTCGGGGTCCAACTCCTCAGTGTGACCATGGAGAAAAGTGCTCAGTCACTCCCGTCTTCCTGGTCTCTGGCTGCTCTCTGAGCTCACCTGGCCTGTGACTGAGTGTTTCTATCTCTGGCACACAGCCCAGTTTGGAGTCTCCAAACCCAGCTGATTCCTGCGGCGTGCTCTGGCTGCTTCTCCCAGAGGAGGAAGGTGGGGGTCTCTCCCGATCTACCACTTGTGGGGTCCCTGCTCAAAGACCAGTGGTCTGACTGTGCCAGGAACCATGGTTCATGGCAACACCAAGCTGAGAGCCTGCTCAAGTTTGGCTCATTTAGAGAACGAACTTTTAAAGGAGTGCTGGGCAGGGGCGCCTGGGTGGCTCAGTGGGTTAAAGCTTCTGCCTTCAGCTCAGGTCATGATCCCAGGGTCCTGGGATCGAGCCCCGCATCGGGCTCTCTGCTCAGCAGGGAGCTTGCTTCCTCCTCTCTCTCTGCCTGCATCTCTGCCTACTTGTGACCTCTGTCTGTCAAATAAATAAATAAAATCTTTAAAAAAAAAAAAAGGAGAGCTGGGCAAAGAGCTCCTTCTGAGGTCATGAGATCACTGACACTGGGTCATGGAATGCCACCCAGGCATTGTGATATAGGACAGAGGTCTGTGAACTCCACTCAGAGATTGTCTGAGGCATCAGGTAGGCAAGACCTCCAGCTCAGAGTGGACTCATTATTTTATTATCTTCTTATATGTCATTCTCACTTCATTAACTTCCATGTTATCATCATAAACTCCTTCTCCAGCTTTTGACTTTGAAGATCTACTGAAATTGAATGTTTCATCATTTTCAGATTTTTTAAAAAGGGAAATTCATTTAAAGCTATAAATGCTCATCAGAGTGCTTCTTTGGTTATACCTTATAGGTTTTGGGATAAAACCTCAATTATATTCACTTCTATTAGTTTTTAATTTTATCTTTAATTTCTTTTTTAGTACAAACATTATTTTAATATTGTTTTCTATTTTAAAATTTTAACTTTATTTTGGGGGAAAGGAGCTACCCTTTTATTCTTAGTATTTGGATTTAGTCTATATATGAACTTGTAATGATTTTTACTCTTTAAATTAAGATTTTTATTAGGAGCAAAGAATACAGTAGATGTTTTATAAAATTTCCACAACTTTCTGAAAATTTGTATTGTTTTTGATTGAAACAGTACCTTCATAACTTTATATTTTACATCTCTAGCTCTACAATTGTTAATTTTATTAATCAAATAATTGGTCTTTTGTGTTTTATTCTTTTAATTCTTTCTTTCTTTCTCTCCTCCTTCCTTTCTTTCTTTCCTTTTCTTTTTCTTTTGAGAGAGAGTGGGAGAGAGGGGCAGAGGGAGACAGATAAAGAGGATCCCAATTAGGCTACATGCCCAGTGCAGAGCCTGAGGCTGGACTGATCTCTCAACCTTGAGATCATGACTGGTGCCTAAATCAAGAGTTGGATACTTAATCACCCAGGTGCCCCTGAGATTGTGACATATGCCTCCTCCCTTTTTAAAAGATTTTTATTTGTATGTAATGTCTACATCAACGTGGGGCTTGAACATATAACTCAGAGATCAAGAGTTGCATGTTCTACTGACTGAGCCAACCAGGCACCTATTCTTTCAATTTCTTAAATAAGTTTGTCCAAGTGCCACCCCATTTTTGACAATAAGAGCAAGGTAGATGCTTGTATATCTTCCCTGGGTTCCTAATCAACTGAGAGCAGAGCTGGATGGTGCCAGGAACAGTGATAGCTTTGTTATGGAGAACTAGTCTCATGTCTGAGGGTGGAGGGAATTCCCTTTTCCTGGAAATTCCTTGAACTGAGCAAACTTGATCTTATGCCTTGATAATAGCTTTGTCTATCTTCTATTTAATTTTTATTGTGTGTGTGTGTGTGTGAGAGAGAGAGAGAGAGAGAGGAAGATTTTGTAATAAGTAAACAGTATATTTGATTTGACATAATTTGAGAGTTTTTGTCTTTCAAAAGGACGATTTAATAGATTGTAAGCACACCTCGTGTTTTACAAATTTAAGGTCTGTGGCAGCCCTGCACCAAGCAAGTTCATTGGCACCATCTTCCCCACAGCATTTGCTCACTTTCTGTCTCTGTGTCACATCTTGGTAATGCTCACAATACTTCAAACTTTTTCATAATTATTATATTACAAATTAATTATTATATTTGTCATGGTGATCCATGATCAATGATCTTTGATGTTCCTACTGTAATTGTTTTGGGGTACCATGAACCACATCAACATAAGATGGTGGACACAACTGATCATGTTGTTTGTGTTCTGACTGTTCTCTCTCTCTCCTAAGGCCTCCCTCTTCCCTGAGACACAACAATACTGCAATTAGATCAATTAATAACTTCACAACGGCCCTAAGCATTCAAGTAAAAAGAAGAATGAATTGATGTGGCAAACTTTATTGTCTTATTTTAAGAAATTGTCACAGCCACCCAACTGTCAGCAAATACTACCTTGGTCAGTCAGCAGCCATCAACATCAAGGCTAGACCCTCCACCAGCAAAAAGCTTATGATTCCCTGAAAGCTCAGATGATAGCATTTCTTAGCAATAAAATATTTTTAATTAAAGTATGTACATTATTTTTTTAGACATAATGCTATTGCACACTTAATAGAGTACAGTATGGTATAAACATAACTTTCATATGCACTGGGCTAGCAAAAAATTCCTTTGACTGGCTTTATTGTGGCGGTCTGGAACCAAACCTGCAATATCTCCAAGGTATGTTTGTACATCGAGGGAGAAGTAGTTAAGAAATTAAGGGTATGGGCTCTGAGTTCAAATCCTATCTCTTACAGTTACTGGAAGAGTAACCATGAGAAAACAACTTTCTCTTTTTGGGTGTAGTTTGTCTTTTCAAAAATTCATAACTCACAGAACACAAACAACATTTATCAGTTGTGTCCACCATCTTATGTTGATGTGGTTCATGGTACCCCAAAACAACTACAGTAGGAACATCAAAGATCATTGACCACAGATCACCATGACAAATATAATAATTAATTTGAAATATAATAATAATTATGAAAAAGTTTGAAGTATTGTGAGCGTTACCAAGATGTGACACAGAGACAGAAAGTAAGCAAAGGCTGTGGGGAAGATGGTGCCAATGAACTTGCTTGGTGCAGGGCTGCCACAGAACTATAAAAAATTAATATTATAAAGTGTTTAGATAGTAAGTGACACAGAGTAAATGCTCTATCAGCTACCATTGTTGTTTTACTCTGTGTTGAAATTGTGTAACAGTTCTTAAATTTCAGCTAGTTCTTTCTTTCAGAATGGTTTGGTTTGAAAGTTCTACTTACCTTTTTTTTTTTTTTTTTTAAGAGAGGGAGAGAGTGAGAGAGTGGGGATGAGGGGCAGAGGGCAAGGCAGAGAATCCCAAGAAGACTCCATGCTGAGTGTAGCCCAGTGCGGGGCTCATTCCTGTGACCCTGAGATCATGACCTGAGTCAAAACTGAGAGTTGGATGCTTAACTGACTGAGCCACACCAAAGCCCCTGAAAGTTCTACTTTTTATTCAGGCTACCCATTTTTAAAGATTTATTTATTTATTTGAGAGAGAGAGAGAGAGAGTGAGCAAACACATGAATGTGGTAGGAGGGGTATTGGAAGGCAGGGGCAGGAGAGAGAGAAACTCAAGCAGATTCCTTGCTGAGCACAGAGCCCACCTGGGGCTCAATCTCATGACCTTGAGATCATGACCTGGCCTGAAACCAAGAGTCAAACCCTTAACCAACTGAGCCACCCAGGTGCTCTATGCTGCCCATTTTAAATGTATCTTTTTTATATGAAGTATCCTGCAAATTTTCCTGTTAAAGAATAATTAGTCTCAAAGCATTGAGATGTATGATTTCAAGATGATTTGAATATTTCTGAAAGCAACAAAACCTAAGAGGGAGAGGAGAGAAAATGGGCAACTTACATGAAACAACAGATTGTCACAACTTCAAACCAGAAGTGATGGGGACCATCGACCAGAGACCCTGCCTCTGGGCCACCACGAGATGAGACTGTGCATGCCAAAAGGCTATGCACACCTCCAGGGACCTCAGGCTGTACACAAAACCTCCCAATTGTTGTTACCACCCAGAAGCTGCCTTCTGTGGACCTTAAACTAGCCGTGGTCTAACCTGTGGGTGGTTTAACTATGGAATCACTTGGCCACAGCTGACCTGACTCATCTGCACAGGAACTTTGAAGTATGCAGAATCCTGCGAGAGGTCAAGGTTACTTGTGTGTGTTGCTGCTGGTTCATTTGCTAGTAAAATCTAGTGCTCCATTTCACTGACTTCTTTTATGTGATGAAAGAAAATCCAACACATTGGCTTTCTTTTTGAAAGCTCACTGCCGCTGAATTCTCCCCGGCTGAGATGTGTTTGTAAGGGATCAATTTAATGCATTCTTTGTCTTTGCAGGAGGGGTTTTCTTGGTGCCGCATTGCTAGGTGGAGTTTCTTCCTTCAGACTGCGGCTTGCTGTTCCAGAGCAGAGAAGATGTTATTATTTTCTGTGAACGTGAATTGATGCCCCTCTGGGAGTCTGGGTACTATCAAGATGAAAAAGCTTCAGTGTTTCTTTCAGGATCAGTAAATCAGATCCTTTGTGAGGTGTGCATTCAATCTCTCTCTCTTTCTTTCTTTGAGAAGTGGCCAAGCCCTAGTGATGCTTTTGTCTTCGCTACTTGGATGAAGGTGAGGAAGGTTGTCTGAGTCACCAAGACCTCTCCTCTGCGCCCACAAGTCTGCGGGCTCCCATTTGGCTTCTAAGGGGCCACATGGCCAGCACAGCACAGATATTCACATGTCTCTGGAACACACTGGCTTCCTGTTGCCTCATCTCCACATTCCAATGCGTCAGGCTCTTCTCTGCTCCACTTCACTCGGAGTAAGTGAAGCCTCATCCGCTGAGCTGGGCCATGCTGATGCTTTGTCTTCTTGTGTGTTCTCCCATCTCAGGCAACGTGCCTGGACCCACCCTGGCACTTTTATTTAGGAGGGTCTTCCAAGGGCCTTGGGAGGCCCAGCAGCAGGAGCGAAATTGATGTTAACTGCCGGAATGAAATGAACAGTGACTAACATTTAATATTTTTCATCCAGAAGTGAGTGGTGTAAATATCAGTGAATGTTTTGGAGTTTGGGGGGCTGGTAACTTCGGTGGGAGCCAGCATCACCATCCATTGCTAAGAAGGCCATCTTGGCCTACATTAATAGTGGAACGGAGTGTGGATCGGAGGAGGTAGTTCTGCTGTCCTCTGTGCTGGCTACTTTGTCTGGAACTTCCTATTTTAACTGTCATTACATTATAGAAAGAACCTTGAAAGTGAACATAGGAGATAGTGATGAACATCTTGGGGAACCTAGAAACTGTGCTGTATGGAGGTGCGTGGAAGAACTGTCTAATCCAAACAAGCTGCTTATGGAAAGAAAAAAAAAAAGAAGACTTGGGTGGAAAAAGATCAGTCTCCAGATGTTTAAAGAAGTACAATGTAGTAGAGAAAACAAACGGATTCTGTGTAATCACCATAGGGTAGAACTTTGATCTGGAGGTGGAAGTTGCAGGGGACAGATTGCATTTCATTCTATTTTAACAACCTCAGGGCACCTGCAGGGGCAAGTGGTCACCATGTCACCTGGCATGCCCAGGCTAAGACTGGCATCCCTTCTCTGGTGCCTGGGTGGATGGGCTCTGGGTCTCTTGCCTCTGAGCCCAAGTGCTCCTATGGCTGTTGGAGCAAAGGCAATAGCATCTTTCCTGTGGCTCACGAGGCACGGAGGAGAGCAGCAGGACCTAGCTGGGCTCACGGAGGGTGCCGGGCCTGACCGAGGGCTGCAGGGGATGTTTTCTCAGCTTTAAGTCTCGAGCTGATGAACCGGGCCTGGAGTTTCACCTGCCAATCCTCCTGCACTCCTAACATCTGAAAGGAAGGCTCCAACCCCGACTCAGACAATCCCATCTGTGCCTTAAAGATAAGGCCGAGGGTGACCCACGTTGGCCAGGGGATAAAAGGCAGGGGCTGGAGCTCTGGGTCGGGGTTGGGCTGTAGACATGCTGTGTGAGTCTCTCTCTTTCCTGGTGTTCTTCCCTGTTTGTGAAATCCATTCCCATGAATGTTTCAGGCGCCGTCCTTCTCAGTAGGTTGAAAGCTAAGCTGACACCATGGGAAGCAGCTCCAATGTTTAGCCAAGTCCAGGGAGCCATTTGCCCTGCCCCTGTCCAGTGGGTTTGAGTTGGCATTTGCCCACTTTCACTGATGGGAAGCTCATCCATCAGCTGGCAGACCAGTTTGATGACACTGAGCAGGGCTTTGGAGGATGACATTCACACCACAATAGCTGAAGTACCCACAGCCTTTCCATGCAGACATGAAGAAATAAAACTCCTTCCCCATGCCTTAACCTGCAGATTCTACCTGCTATAGGATAGAGAAAAGCTGAAGGAAAGGAAAACTCATGTTGAAGTTACTAAGAAAATCAAGTTCTAAGAGAATCCTGAAGTTTGGTTCTCCTTCTTTCCAGTTAACCCACACCTTTATTTTGCTTACATTTTAAAACTTCTATTTTAATATAATTTTATACTTAACAAAGAATGACACAAAAAACCTACCAGGAATTCTGTATACCTAAATTTCTCAGACATATCTTATGTAACCTGGGTATAATGATCACAATCAGGAGATTAATTTGTTGTGACACTGATCTAATCTACAGGCCTTACACAGATTTCACCAGTTGTCCCACAAATACCACTTTTCTGCTGCTGGTTCCAACCCAGCTTTATACATTGGATTCAGATGTCATGTCTTCTCACTCTCCTTAATTCTGGAATGGTCTTACTACCCCTTTGTCAAATTTAATTCTAGAGGAGGAGAATGTACCAGAGAAATACTGAGTGTCTTCTAGCTCTGTGCAAGGGATGAAGGGACACCACACAGAAAAGGAGAGATGACATCTCTGCCATCTGAAGGCTCTCAGGCTAGTGTTGAACACAGACAAGAAAACTAGCAGTTTCCATGCAGGATGCCAATTTCTTTAAGAAGGAATGAAGGGAGTATGCAGGTTGGGATGGCAGACACCTAAACCAAATTGGGTTGATGTGGGAAAGGGTTTCTGGAAGGGATGATGTTGGAGCTGAGGCCCATGGAATGAATAGGAGTTACTCAGGCTGGATGAAGGATGTCGTGGTGGGAGATCATACAGGCAGTGGTGATGGCATTGGTGAAATCCTGATAGCACAAGACATCTTCTCTGAGCACCGAGCTGAAGTGCATTCTGGAGTCTGGACACAACACTGAAGTGGGGAGAGGTGTGTGTGGGGCTGGAGAGGTAACAAGTGGCTGAATGTGCAAAGGCTTAGAAATTGTATCAAGGGCTTATTTTTGACCACAGAGCTAAGGTGAGACATTGCAAGATGTTATGTATAGGAGTGTAGTGATCATATTTGTTTTTAAAAAGACTACCAGAGATGATGTTGGCCTGAACCAAGATGGAACAGTGGGTGTAGAGACAGATGAACAAACCCAAGATTTAGAGGAAGCAGGTCTAATAAGGGGTAGAGATTGGTGGGATGGAGAGATTGGTTGGATGCAGAAGTTAAGGGAGAGAAAGTGGTCAAAGGTGAAGCCCAGGTTTCCAGCTCTGACAATGAATAGAAGTTGGTGCCTTCTACCTTCTCTAAAGTAGAAGACACAATTGGAGGAACAGTTTCAAGGGTGTTTTTATACTGGTGTTTGGGTAACTTGTGTGAAGCTAGAGTGTGAAGCTGAGGCTCTCCTGACCCCCAGTCCAGGACTGTTGACTTCATTGCGTGCCTCCTAACTATATTCAATCCAGCAAACCACTGGGTATGAAACATACATACAAGTGCTCCTGAGAAGCAGGTTGCATGCCCTGGCCTCTCTCCCTGGGGAGCCAACAGCCAGCACTGCCCCAGCATTGAGAAGACAGTGCAGTAAAAGTGGTACAAGGAGACCCAAGACTGGGCAATGATTCCTACTGTGATCCTATTCAGCTGGGAGAGCAGGAGAGACTAGACATATTCAATCCTACTGAGATGGGGTTAGGAGGGCACTGTAGATAAAGGCAGTTGTCCCAACACTGCAGGGTGGCTTGCTGAGAGCAGAGGAGTGGAAGGCCAGGCCAGAACAGGCAACTGGTTGGGATATCAGGACTCAGGAAGACGACAGGGAGAGGTGGAGGGGAATCCTTTCCTCCAGCCTGTCAGAGAAGGGCTGGGAGGGCCGACAGAACTAGTCAGCATAGAGCTATTCCTACAGAGAAGCCACCGTGGGAGTTTCTGTTCTGCCATTCACTGCTGAGGCAGGTAGAGCTCAGTGAGGTCAATGACCTGCCCAAGGTCACAGAGATAGTAAGTGTAGAACCAAGCTTTGACAAAACCCTAAGTATAACTCTTTCCTCTGCTCTATGCCTCCTGTTATCAAGGAAACTCAGGTCCAGTCTAAGTGATTGTCAGAACTGTCTAGGTGTGGGCAGGTGGGGGATGCCTGAACAGAAAGAACAAAGAGAAAATCTACAGTTGCCATTCCGAAGTCATCACTGGCACCATGCAAAACCCTGGACATCATCAGGAAGGTCCTTCCTGAATAGGGGAAGGAGTGGAGAAGGACCAATTCCTGGGAATGTGGTTGAGGACCCAGGAGAAAGGGTGGTCACACAGCATTGGGCCTCTGGCAAGAGAATCCAGCAGAGGCAGTCGTAAGTCAGGCTGGCCCAGTCTGGTGTGAGACTCAGTCCTGATGCTCCCTCCTCATCCTTGATTCGGGATCTATTCTTGACTCACTGCAAGGCTAGCCTTGGGTAAAAGCTGATCTAGAAACAGCAATGCACCAGCTCTGGCCCCAGCTCCAGGCAGTTTTGTTGATGTTTATGGAAACTGTCTTTTCCCTTCTGACCTGTATTCACCCTCGTTTTCAGACCTGCTCCGTCGCGACAGGCAAGGCTGGAAGCACTTAAGAAGAAGAAGTCTCAGCTGGACTCTTCCTCTCTTTCCAGTGCTGGAAGAGAGGGAAGTCTGCTATCCCCAGCAGTCAGTTGGCCTCTTGGCAGCTCAGCTGGAGGGGGAAGTATATGGGGGGGGGTATGAGGGGGCACAGTTTGGCTTAACTAAATCCTGTGTGTGGGGGAGTACACTACAAACAAGGCAGAAAGCAGGACTGGACTATGAGGAATGGACAGGGAATGACTTGCCTGTCACAGTTTCTCAACTGCCCAGATTGTAATGGGAGAGTTGGCTGCTATCAGGTGGCATTAGCTGACATCCAAGGTCCCTGCATCCCTTCTCCATGCCTGGGAAAACCCCAGCCCACAGACTGACACCAAGTCTGTGCTCATCTGATTGCAGACCTGAGAGGCAGGGATGTTGGCTAGCCTGGAAAGGGACATTGTCCTGGCTGGGCGCAGGGTTTCTCCAGCTATCACAAAATCCTGGAACTCTACCTCCAGGGAGTTTTTAGGCCATGTAGAAAGAGCACAGACAAACAGATACAACTTGAAATGTATTTATGGACCAACTTAGTTCACCATAAATGGCTAGGAAGCACCTCTAAAAATGTGTCAGGGGTCTCCCATGCAGAATCTGGGGGTGGAAGTGAGCAATGTGAATATTTTTGTGTGTGTGCTAAAATTTGCTTTATATCTTGGGAAAAGAACCTAAAGTTTCTTCGATCCCCTTCTATCATGCATCCTTGGCAGCTCTGGGAGATATTTTCCCTATTAAGCAAACCAACAGCTGCCGGTTTTGGCTACAGTTTGCTTTGCTCAGTTCTTGGGCGGAAAGAAGATGCTCAGCTGTCCTCAAGAGCTATCAGTGGAAATCAAAATAAAAAACACAAAACAGATGGGCCTAGAGAATAGAAACCCTGAAGGGTGCTGCAGGTTCCCTTCCACAGTAGAAAGCTACAAATACCCAACAGTCTCAGGGTTCTCCTCCTGCCCAGGCTTGGCCTCATGCGCCAACTCCATACTGCAGGGATGCCTGGTGTTCCTCAGAACTCCTCCCATCCTACCTTTCAGGATAGAGGACATAGGGACAGGGGCAGATTTCTCTGAGGGGACATTGAACAAGGCACTCAGAAATTTCCTAGATCAAAATATATCATCCATCATATTACCAATTTTATCATAAGTGTCAATTTCCTCCAGGTGTTAATTTCTCTACCCCTGGGTTCTGGTATGAACCAACTCAAACAGCAGTTAACATTTATATTATTATTTTCTATGATTCAGGCATTAGTGTCCACATTTGTAATTACATGAAAACTACATTGAAATTACAGATTACATGAAGATGATGGAGGCAAAGTCTAGAGCATCAGGAAATTTAGAATAAGTATAATCAATGTTAACGTATGAAATAATGTTGCAGAAATGGGTAAGAGTATTTATAAATTAAAACAAAAATCTTAGTGATCTGGAGAAAAAAAATAAGAACAATGAAATTAAAAATGGATATTAAAGAGCGGAATCACCATAGCTAAAATCTGAATTTGTAAACTGGAGGATGGCCACAAAGCATTCTTCCAAAATGTAGCCCAAAAAGACAAAGAAACAGAATGTGTTAATGGAGCATTAAGACACAATAGGTTTATCAAAGAGTTCCAAATCCTATCTAACTGAGGTTGCAAAGGGAAAGAAAAACAAAACAGAGGCTTGAAGGGAGGAAATAAATAACAGAAGACAACATTTTCAGAAAGGGAGACATGAGTCCTCAAATTGAAATAACCCACTGAGTGTTGAGTAGTACAAATGTAACAGGCATGATATATATGCCTGCACTGTGGTGACATTTCAGAAAACCAACAATGACAAAAGTGTTCTAAAGGCCAACAAGCTAAGTGAAAGAGAAGATAGTTTCTCTGTAAAGAAATGAACATCGGGTGGGAATCGATTTCTCAAAAGCAGGAGAGGATTTCTGAAAGCAAGAGCAGTATTTTCAAAGTTGTTGGTATGTGATTTTTGAATTAGAATTCTACTCCAAGAAAAAAAAATTAAATACAAATTTGAAAATAGTTTTCTCTAAAGCTCTTTAGGGACTAGAAAGTTTATCAAACAGAAGCTCTATCAAATTTCTGGAAACACGGCCACAGCAACTTCTTTCAAGATATGTCTCCAAAGGCAAAGGAAACAAAAGTGAAAATGAACTTTTGGGACTCCATCAAAATCAAAACCTTCTGCACAGCAAAGGAAACAGTCAACAAAACAAAGAGGCAACTCACAGAATGGGAAAAGATATTCGCAAATGACAGTACAAAGAGTTGATATCCAAGATCTATAAAAAGCTCCTCAAACCCAATACACACAAAACAGATAATTACATCAAAAAATGAGCAGAAGACATGAACAGACACTTCTCCAAGGAAGACATACAAATGGCTATCAGACACATGAAAAAATGTTCATCATCACTAGCCATCAGGGAGAGTCAAATCAAAACCACATTGAGATACCACCTTACACCAGTTAGAATGGCCAAAATTAACAAGACAGTAAACAAGTGTTGGAGAGGATGTGGAGAAAGGGGAACCTTCTTACACTCTTGGTGGGAATGCAAGTTGGTGCAGCCACTTTGGAAAACAGTGTGGAGATTCCTTCAGAAATTAAAAAAAGAGACTCCCTATGACCCTGCAATTGCACTACTGGGTATTTACCCCAAAGATACAGGTGTAGTGAAAAGAAGGGCTATCTGTACCCCAATGTTCATAGCAGCAATGGCCACAGCCACCATATTGTGGAAAGAACCAAGATGCCCTTCAACGGACGAATGGATAAGGAAGATATGGTCCATATATACAATGGAGTATTATGTCTCCATCAGAAAGGATGAATACCCAACTTTTGTATCAACATGAACGGGACTGGAAGAGATTATGTTGAGTGAAATAAGTCAAGCAGAGAGAGTCAATTATATGGTTTCGCTTATTTGTGGAGCATAAGGAATAACACGGAGGACATGGGGAGATGGAAAGGAGAAGTGAGTTGGGGGAGATTGGAGGAGCAGACGAACCATGAGAGACTGTGAACTCTGAGAAACAAACTGAGGGTTTTGGAGGGGATAAGGGTGGGAGGTTGGGGGAGCCTGGTGGTGGGTATTACGGAGGGCATGTATTGCATGGAGCACTGGGTGTGGTGATAAACAATGAATTCTGGAACACTGAAAAGAAATAAAAAAAATTAAAATAAATTTCTGGAAAATCTATTTCAGTAAAATAAAAATATTGATAATTAGATTGAGGAAGACTTGGGATATGGAAGTAATGCTTAGCCAAAGAAATACAGGAGTATTAAATATTAATATTACACTAGTCTTGATTTTTGAAGTAATTAATGACAATAAAAATGCAAATCCATTCTCCCTATATGATCTCAGAATAGTTCACATCATGGAAGAAAAAAGTTTAGTATGTTAGAACTTTCAGCAGCAACAGTGTTTACCCCAGCTTTTTGAAAGAGGGCACTCACTTTTTCATTTTTTCACTTGGAGCCACCTCTGTCACCCACACAGGAGACTGGAGATTTCTTCTGCTAAGAACTCCGAGCTGAAATCAAGGATTGGACACTTTACCAGTGCACCCAGGCACCCCCAGAAATGAACTTTTGTATATCTTGCTTGTTTTGCACTGACTTCTTTTATCTAATCTGATGCGTTACATTTTTTTTTTAATTTAAAATGCCTTTATCCATTTGTATGGTAAATGACACTGAATAACATCAGTCTGTTGAGCTTAACTATGAAATTTGCATCTCTTTTCTCTACGTATTGGAATGTAGGAAAAGCCAATTTCATGTGCATTATTAACTAATTTCACATATATTCCAAAGCTTAGAATATGGTTGAGTTACCAATGAGCAGTAGATAACATGGGTACGTGATGGGCAGGTGAAATTCAGGCGCTTGGTTTAAGACACAAGACACGTTTCCACTGATTTTTGCTAACAGTCTGCTTTCTGTCAGTCTTTAAAGTAACCAGTTTCAAATCTTCCTGTTCCTGGAGAAGAATGACATCTCTTAAAATTTCTCCAACTTAGAGTTTTTCTAGCTGTGCTTCTGCTGCTGATTGTTCTTTCAAGGTTCAGTTGCTTTCAGGTCTTTGGTTCTTGAATTTTTCATCTTTCTCAAGGTCTCCAGATGTGAACGGAGACGTGCATTATTTCGGGGTGTGCTCTGTGGGGCAGGGGAGGTGCCAAATCTTGGTTCTTGTCATTTCTTGCTTCCTGCTTTGGAGTTTTCTTAGCTTCATATTGCCTTTGATTTTTAAGAGCTGCTTTTGACAATGGCTTATCATTTCCTGGTTGGGATTTCTAATTCAGCAGTGGTGTCTCCTCTGAGAGCTTGGAAATGGTGATTGGTTTATTTCTTAAAGCCGAGAGTCCATCAATCGCTACAAATTTAGATTCTTTGTCGGGTACTTCACTTTTAACGGCTTAGTAAGCTATTGTTTTTGCTGGCAATAGCCTAGCCAAAAAAATGGCTGCCAGGATAGGGCTGGCCTAATGCCAAAGCTTGTACCCATTATAAGCACCCGACCTGGGAGCGTGTGTAGCTGTTAAAATGTGCTTCCCATCTGGGCACCAAGCAAAATGTGTAGGATCAGAGGCTGCTGGCTTAGAAATAGGTTTGTATTTTTTAACATTCCATGATTGCATTTGTTCGCCAGGTTTTTCAACCCAGCTATCCTTTAATATATGGCCATGAGGACTAAATAAGTTAGACATTAGAGCATCAGCTCCGCGGTCAAACACAGGATCACATTTCAAGTTGAAAATCATTCCTTTGGCAGGCATAGAACCATAAATAGCATAAAACTCAGTAGAATTAGAATTCTAAATTTCACCATAAACGGGGTTATGTTTTGGTAATTGAGTCAATTCTAGCACTTTCTTCATCTGAGGCAAGGTAATGTAACAGTTGTTGTCCGTAGTAGGAAGTTCCTTGCTTGTGGAATCCGTTCTAATTATTGCAACACAGCCTTGCTTTCCCTTCCTCAGTATCCTAACCTTATCAGCCCCAGAGGGACTTACCCTGGGGCCTTGGAACATCACCACTGATCTGTACCCTCATCTGTCAAGAAGGGCATAGATACTTCTATCTTCTCCTGGAAAAGTTATATTCATTCTTCGATGCCCTTTCGTGTCATAAATCATTCCACGGCTGCTGAGTCTAGTATCTGGCTAACATGGAAAAGATCAGTATGTGGGTCCCTTCCGTGCTCTGAACACACCGTGGCCTTTCCCCTTTTCTGTCTTTCCCTAGGCTGAAATGCTCATTCTGGCTCTTTATGCGACTCCTGCCTCGTGAACCTTCAAGTATTAGTGGAAATACAGTCCATTTCAGATTGGCCTCCCCCAGATAATGTCTACCTCCTTCCCCTTCATGGTCATTAGTTCCTTCCTGGTCATTATCTTTCTTAGTTATGTGTTTGTTCACTGTCTTTCCCCAGAAAAATGCAGGCTCCGTAAGGGAAGGGAACTGGCTGATCTTACTCATCACTGATCTCTAGCCCCTGACACAGAGCCTGGCACATCATAGGTGTTCCATATATATTTGTGAAATGCATTCGTTTTTGCCCCTACCCTAGCCCTTAGTGCCCAGCACACTCAGTAAATAGCTATTGAATGAAGAATAAATAAACAAATGGATGGAGAAATGCATATTTCTATTGTTCATCTTGCTACAAATGCCCTCTGAGCATGTGATGCACCCCCCCGGGTAGGAGAACACCTTTTTCAGCTCTTTCTTCTTGATTCTGTTCATGTGGCAGCATTGTTTAGAAACAGATCTCCTTTGATCACTGCCAGGACAAGGATTAATCATTTGTAGGTAGTCAAGATATCATGACTATGGAATCCTGAAATATCTATCAGTTTGATTTTTTTTTTTTTTTTTTTTTACTGGAAAGAAGATGGGGGACCCTGAATCTGGAGAGAAAGTTCTGATTTTCCTTGTCTGTGGTTTAGACCGAAACAAAAGAATGATCTGCTGAATTTCCAGAGCCCCTCCTCTCCACCGCTGGGCACCCCGCGTTGCCCATGGAAGGAGCCATCTGGGCATACCAGGAAAGGTCAGGATTCATAATTCTGCAGCCAGGTGCTCTGTGCAATTAGTGAGACAAGGCTTCTCCATGGGAACCCTCTCTCCTCCAAGGGTCAGAGTCCTGGTTTGTGTCCTGAGGCTGCTTCACACATTCATGCTTTTAGCTCCTTTGGTGTAACTCATTGCGGGTTAAAACTTGGCACATTCAATATCTCCATCTGAGTCACTCATTTGTTTTAAATTTGAAACCGTCTGAAAAATACAGTACGGTGTTAAAATGTGAATGCGTGTGTGAGTGTGTGTGTGTGTGTTTGTGCATATTTGAAAGAGCATATGGGAAAATCCCTTTCCTTGGCTATTTATAACCCTTCCCAGGCACTAAAAGCAGCATGGCCATAACTCTCACCCATCCGAAAAAGTGCCGAGTACAGCATTTTCTTATTTTATGCACCTCCCTGCTCTTAAGTGCTCACTGTTTGGATTTCTGATCTGATAACTTTATTTAAAAATTGGGTTTTACTGGAATTTTGTGCTTGTCAGAGCTTTTTCTTCTGGCCAGGTGCTTCACCTCTGTGGCTATTCTTCCTGCTCCATAAGGGCAGACCAGGGCGGTTCCCGCTGTCCATGGCACAGCGAGGTCAGGTCAAGGACTGTCAAGGACACTGACTGTCAAGGACACTGACAGAAGAAATGGGACGTGCAAAGTCTGGCACCTCCTGACACCTGGCTGTTCTTTTCACTTCATCCCCTGTCACTGGGCAGAACTGTGGTACCAAGAAGGTGCTCTGCAAATACTGTTGAGTGAATGTTCCCACCTCTACCCTCTACTCTTTCTGCTACCCCAGTCCTTAAAATTCGCAAGTTATATCATGGTCTGGCATGGGTATGAGTCTTTTTTCTTTTTTATATATTTTATGTATTTATTTTGAGAGAGAGAAAGAGAGAGAATCTCAAGCAGACCCCACGCTGAGCCCTGGCATTATGACCTGAGTCAGTCGGTTAACCCAGTGAGCCCCCCAGGCACCCTGAGGGCATGAATCTTTGACTAAGCACTTGGTCTTCCCATCTTGCTTTAGAATGCATGTTTTCTAGTTTCACAAGGGTGAGCTAGGTCCATATGTTGACCTTCGCAGTGAAGAAATTGAGAAAAGTCTGCAAAGGGATTGGAGCACTGGAAATGGTGCCATAAATCATCCTGAGATACAAAGGCAGTTTTGGGTGATAGGAAGCCAATGGCATTGGAACAAGTAATTTCCAAATTTCCAGGATTCCACATTGGGAGGGAAGGTCTGTCCAGTTTAGAGTGGCAGGGCTGGGAGTGTTGGGGGCCATGCAGAAAGCCGAGTTGGAATGGAGGACCTTGGGACCCCGCTAATGCCCTGCTGAGCTTCCTTTGCCCAGCCCCAGGGGCAGAGGAGAAGGAAGATGTGCCCCCAGGCTCTGAGTCTGAGTGATCAGGGCACAGGAACCTCTGCTGACTCTGGTCTGTACCATAAACCAGGAAATATCAACCCAATGACTCAGCCATGCAGTAAACTCGTAATTTTCCTAGAGGCTGAGGCAGGATGAGCTATGTCTGTATCTTTGCAATGGGAAAGATGGTTAAAATCTACTAGTAAGTGGAAAAAAACGAGTCAAAAATTATATGTATATAGTGGGTGCATGCGCATGTGCATACACTCACACATACACTCTCTTTCTCTCTTTCTTTGAGGAATGATCACCCTCACTCTCATACAGGGTTTAGACTTTTAAGTGGATATTTTCTTACAGGTATTATCTTATTCCTCATTCCATGTGACAGTCCAGTTCCTGGTTACTGAGGGGCTGGCTGGTTCTAATTGCCTGGTGGTCTGTGTTCCAGAAAACCCACCCCCAGTCTCCTGCCATGCGATCTGTTCCCCCATTTTCCTTCCAGAGAGGTTCCATTTCTGCTCCACAGTCCATCTGCTTGCTAGATTGACTATAGTCTCCTCAAACAAGCCGTATATTCTTTGTGAGATATTTGTCCTCCTTTGAACACGTTTTGATACGAAAGCTTTTGATTGACAACTGACTTTTAAGTCCTATATTGATTGTGTCAGTAGAGGCTGCTGGGGTTTCCCGACATCTTAGGGACCGGCAGAAAGACAGTTGGATTTTCTTTTCAGTTCAAAAGGGACCTGATCTTAGCTGCTAGGTGCCTGATCTCTTTCTCTTGCCCCTGAGCATAACCTCTGGACTATACTGGTATAGGGACTGGGAAGGCAGTCCAGCCTTTCTTGTTCTGGGCCATAAGGGATACCAGGCCCTGAGGACTCAGTCAGAGGTTCTAAGAATACCCTGGAAAAACTGGCACCCAGCCAGCTGGGACTGACTTGGCTACAGTCCCAGATTGCCTTCGAGGTATTTAGAAAGTACAGTATGAATGTCTCTGACATGGCACCCCATGTGGGAAGATAAAATGCCTCATTTCTCAGGGACAGTTCTGAGTGTCACTCAAGTGGCCTCAATAAAAAGTATACTCGTCTGTCCCTAGAGCATCTCCCACCCTTTAGTACCTTTAGGACAACTGACAACTTCCTGGGAGCCTGAGGGGCATCAGGAAGTCTTGTCCAGAGGACATGGGGATAGCCAGACAACTGTGGTTCTGTTTTCTTCTATAAAGAAAGTAAACACCACCAGAATTCACCCTACCTAGGATAGTCATGATTAATATTCTAGAACCCACATTTGGTGCATATTTTTAAGAATATGTATATTGCTTTAGAGAAGAAAGAGATACAGATATAGGTCTATCTGTCTATCATCCATCCATCTAGCTCTCCATACGTGTATGTACAGATGTGTTTGCGTATACGTGTGTGTGCAAATATATACCCTATGATTTTATATAAATGGTTACAGTTCATCCTCATAGCCACTCTGCAAAGTGTTCTTATCCTAATGGAAGCAAACAAAACAAATCAAGCTAAGAGAGCTTAAGTGACTTGTACCTGCCACAAAACTGCTAAGTGTCGGAGCTGGACTCTGAAGCCAGGTAGAGCTTTCCAAATGCAATCCTTCTTCCTTTAGCACCGCACACAGCTCCCTTGTTTGTCTACATGGATCATCAAGTTACTGGAGTCAAGGAAAACTGTGAACATGGACGGAGACTAAGGACACACACTAGGCTCCACCGCTACAGCACTCAACGTGACCGTGACTGATTTCACCTGTACTTGTTATTTGTAAGATCTTGTTATTATCACCCATGGCTTTGTTATATAGTCTTTCTAAGTTTTTGTTTAGTCTTTTATTTTTAAATTCCCAAATTATGTGTGTGATGTATTTATGAATTACTTTTTTCTTATTTTTAAAAAACTATGGATTTGTCACATAAATAATGGGTGCAGCCAGGGTTGAACTTCAAACATTATAGATTAGCTAAAGTTATCATCAACTATCGGTTTTAACCTCAGCTGCCTCCTCAGAGACAGTTTGAGAGTTTAGTGGGTTCCTTTCCAGATTTTGTTTACATCAATACAGAATTTTATTCTCTGGTTGGTTCAGTTATTGTTACTTAGCGTTTTAACACTATAGAAAATCCAAAGCCAAGCAGTGTCTTTGAATATGATTTTAGATGTAGAATACAGGTACTGATACGAAAGAGTTTCCTTTTCATTGCATTATAGGTGATCTATCCTATATATAATTCCTCTTTAAGTTTTCAAATGGATATTTTTATCATCTTTTGGTAGTATTTGGTTTTACTGAATAATGATTTTTAAAATACTTGTGCACCCTCTGCTTCTGGAAATTCATTGAGTATTTGTATTTCATTATATGGTTTGCTTTTATAAATATGAAAATACAGGATAAGAGAAAATAATTCCCTTAGGGGTGTACCAAATACATTTCTATATATTTACAAAATCAAGCTCTCTGATTATGTTATTAAAATCTTCTGTATCTGGGGCACCTGGGTGGCTCAGTGGGTTAAAGCCTCTGCCTTCTGCTCAGGTCATGATTCCAGGGTCCTGGGATCGAGCCCCGCATTGGGCTCTCTGCTCAGCAGGGAGCCCGCTTCCTCCTCTCTCTCTGCCTGCCTCTCTGCCTACTTGTAATCTCTTCCTGTCAAATAAATAAATAAATAAAATCTTTTTTAAAAAAATCTTCTGTATCTGGACTGAAAGAAATAGATTAAAAATCTTCTGCTCTGATTGAGCTGCTTTTTTTTTTTTTTAAAGATTTTTTATTTAATTTGACAGACAGAGATCACAGGTAGGCAGAGAGGCAGGCAGAGAGAGAGGAAGGGAAGCAGGCTCGCTGCCGAGCAGAGCCCGACGTGGGACTCGATCCCAGGACCCCGGGACCACGACCCGAAGGCAGCGGCCCCAACCCACTGAGCCTCCCAGGCGCCCTGATTGAGCTGCTTTTTAAAGGCTTTAAAAGTATTTCCATCGGGGCGCCTGGGTGGCTCAGTGGGTTGGGCCTCTGCCTTCAGCTCAGGTCATGATCTCAGGGTCCGGGGATGGAGCCCCTCATCTGGCTCTTTGCTCAGCGGGGAGCCTGCTTCCCCCCTCTCTCTCTGCCTGTCTCTCTGCCTACTTGTGATCTCTCTGTCAAATAAATAAATAAAATATTTTTTAAAAAAGTATTTCCACAAAGTTTTATTTTATTTATTTATTTTACTCCTGGGTTGTTTAGTATGAAAAGGTTAATGATGGTTAGACATTATGGAGCATATCTTTTTTCTTTTTTTTAAGATTTTATGTATTTATTTGATAGAGAGAGACACAGTGAGAGAGGGTACACAAGCAGGGGGACTAGGAGAGGGAAAGTAGGCTATCCGCCGAGCAAGGAGCCTGATGTGGGGCTCGATCCCAGGATCCTGGGATCATGACCTGAACCAAAGGCAGACGCCCAACGACTGAGCCACCCAGGCGCCTATGGAGCATATCTTTTATTATTGGTGATTTATCATTAACTGTCTCAACTTAAAGATTTGCCCTTGAATTTCACTTTATCTAGTTTCAATATAGAACAACCTTACTTCTTTTGTGTTAAAGTCCACTTACTATTACCCATCCCTTATTTTCATCCCATCTCTATTGTGTTTTTTATTTCGTGCATTTTTAAACTTTTTATTTTGAAATTAATTATAAATTCACTGGAAGTTGCAAAGATAATACAGTTAGGTTCTCTGAACCCTTCATCCAGTATCCCCTAATGGTCACATCTTAACATAACCAAGATCAGGATACTGACCTTGGTACAACACATGTGTGTGGTTCTATACCATTTTGCCACATGTGTAGATTCATGGAACCACCACATCATTCAAGAGACAGACCTAGTTCATCACGACAATATCATCCTCACGCTAAATTTCTCTTGTCATCTACTCCCCGCTGCCCCACTCTTTCTAACCTCTGGCAGCCACTATTTTCCATTTCTATAATTTTGTTATTTCAATAACTATGTAAATGGAATCATACAGCATTAGCATTTGGGGGGTTCATTTTGTTTCACAATGCCCTTGAGATCCATCTGCATTGTCTATGTATCATTAGTTCATTTTTTTTTCCCCTTGGGTAGTGTTCCATGGAATGGGTGTTCCACAGTTTGTTTGACCCTGACTGGCTGAAAGACATTTGGGTTGTTTCCAGTTTTTAACTATTTCAAATAAAGCTGCTGTGAACTGTCATGTATAGTCTTTGTGTGGACATCAGTTTTCATTTCATTGGGATAAATGCCTGGGAGTAATAAAATGACTGTGTTATATGGTAAGAGTATGTTTAGTTTTTTAAATATCTTATCTGGAACTCTAAAAATTATTATTAATGTTGAGTTTTCAGAGTTCTTTATAAATTCTGGATATGTAACCTTTGCCAGATACGTGATTTGGAAATACTTTCTCCAAGTTTGTTGCTTGTCTTTTCATCCTCTTTATAGAGTCTTTCTTTCACAGAGCAAAAATATTTAATTTTGATGAAGTCGAGTTTATTGTTTGTTTGTTTTTATGGATCATGTTTTCAATGTCAGGTCTGAGAAGTCTTCACCAAGATCTAGACAGTGATCTTTTTCCTAGGTTACCTTCTAAACATTTTATGGTTTCAGATTTCCATTTACATCTATGATGCATTTTCAGCTAAATTTGTGTAAGGAGTGAGGTTAAGTTGAGGTTCATATTTTTGCCTGTGGCTGTCTAATTACTCCAGAAGCATTTGTAGTAGACTTTCCTCCCTCCACTGAACTGCTTTTCAATTTTTGTCAAAAACCTGTTACCTGTGAGCCTGTCTTTTGGCTTTTTATCCTGTTCCACTGATCTTGTGAAAATACAACATAGTCTTGACCAGTAAAGCTCTATCATATGTAAATTCTCCCCCTCTCTTCTTTGTTTTAAAAATTGTTTTAGTTATTTTAGCTCCTTTCCATTTCCTACACATTTTCAAATATGTTTGTAGCTACAAAAAATTCTTGCTGGAGTTTTGATAGGAATTTCATTAACCTTGTTTGGCAATTTGGGGAGAATTGATGTCTTTACTATGAATCTCTCAATCCACGAACACAATGTGTCTCTCCATTTATTTAGATCAGCTTTTATTTTTTTCATTTATGTCTAACAGTTTTCAGAATACAAGTCCTGCACGTGTTTTGTCAGATTCATATCAAAGGGTATCATTTTAAGGAGGGGCTATTATAAAGTGTATTGTGTTTAGGATTTTGGTTTCCACATGTTCATTGACAGCATATAGAAATAAGGTTGATTTTCCTGTGTTAATTTTTTTTCTTTTGACCTTGCTGAATTCACTTATTCTAGGATTGATTGATTGATTGGTTGATAGTGTGTTTAGACCATTTGCATTTATAATCATTGTTAATATATGAGGGATTAGGTCTGCCATTTTGTTTTTTCTTTTCTGAAAGTTCTACTTTTTGTTTTTCTTTGTATTTACAAATCACCTGAGTGTTATACACACATACCTTTTCAGTCTAGGTGTTGAAATTTTAGTAGTTTGAGTGACATATAGAGACTTTTCTTCTCTTTATGGCCTTTATATACACTGAGAACTGCATCAGATAGACATCATTACAAATTTTGCTTTGTCAATCATAATTTAGTAAATTAAAGAGGAGAAGGAAAGTCTATTTTGGTTATTAATATTTTTGCTTTTTCTGTTTTTTTCTTCCTGATGTTCCCATATTCCTTCTTTTATCATTTCTTTTGTGTTTAGTGAAATTTATTGTCATTCTTTTATGAAAGGTCTGCTGGTGACATATACTCATTGTTTTCCTTTATCTGAGAATGTCTTGATTTCCCCTTTTTCCTGAAAGATATTTTCACATTTCACAACTCAGAATTCATAGTTCTTTCCTTTCAGTACTTGGAAAATGTGCCACTTCCTTCTGGCCTTGATGGTTTCTGATAAGAAACCCACTACTCATTTGCATTGCTTTTTCTTCTACCACTAACTGATCCCTTCTCTTTGGCTGCTCTTACTTTTCCCTTGTTTTTGGTTTTCAAAATTTCACTATGATATATCCTGCTGTGGATTTCTTTGGTTTTATTCTGTTTGAGGTTTTCTCAGCTTCTTGAATATGTAACTTTATATGCTTTTCTCCAAATCTAGGAAATTTCCTGCTATTTTGAGGGGAATAATTTTTCAGCCCCACCCCTTTTCTCCTCTTTCTGGGACCCTAATGACAAAAATATTAGTTCCCTAGATATAATCCCACATGTCCCTGAATCCCTTTCCATATTTTTAATGTATTTTCTTTCTGTTGTTCACAGTGGATAATTTCTATTTCATTTTCATATTCACTGATTTTTCTCCTCTATCTTTTACATTTTGCTGTTAGCGACCATCTACTACATTTTTACTTCTGTTTTTGTATTTTCCAGTTGTAAAATTTCCAATTTGTTTTTTACATCTTTGGGGTTTTTTTTCTTTTATTTGTTTCAAAGTTCTTTATGATTCCTATTTGAAGGATTTCTATGATGGCTTTTCTGAAATTCTTGTCAGACTATTCCAACTTCTGTGTCATTTTGATGTCAATATTTATTGTCTTTTTTCACTCAAGTTGAGGTCTTCTCAGATATTGGTATATTTGAATTCTTAGCACTTTAGCTACTATGTTATGAGACTCTAGATACTTGTTAAACTTGTGTTTTTGCAAGTATCCTCTGATACCATCCCAGCCATGAGTGGGAAGGGTACCTCAATACTACTGGGTGGGCGTTGAAGTTCAGGCTCCTGAGGGGTGTCCACTGACATTGGGAGTGGGGAGGGGCTCAAACTGCTCAGTGAAGATGAAATTCCAGGCTGTTCTACTTTGCCACCATCCTGGAGAGGCTTGGGGGGAATCTTATTCTACCCCAGGGAGAGTGGAAGTGTAGGCTCTCCACTCAACCATTGCTGGTGGGGATGAGGAGGGGTTTCTGTGGTGTTTGGCTGGAGTAGAATGGCTATTGTCACACTTCTCTGTCTTATTAGGCTGCCCCAATTCTGGTCTTCAGGCTACAGAAAACAGGCTATTTTTGTCTGTACTTACTGACATTTCCAGGTTGCTACCTTCTCTAGCACCCAGGCTGGGATATACGAGGCCAAAAGAAAACCCAAAGAGCTCACCACCATATCTTTCTTTGGGTTCTAGGGTCCCTAGCCAGCCTTCCTTTTTCTCTTTACTTTTCAGTCTATGTTTGTTTAATGATATCTGGGTTTTCGGGCTATACTCAGCAGGAAGAATAGGTATAAATGTATCTACTCCATCATTGTGGAAATAGCTCTCTGTCATTTTATTTATTTATTTGTTTTTGTTTTTGTTTTTGTTTTTTTGGTCATTTTACTTTTCATGTAATTCTCCTAGGCAGTTTACTACTCAATTTTTATCTCATCCCATGTCTTTACATTGAGATAAGGAAATTCAGCTCACTTACATTGATTTCAAATACTGATACAGAGCAATTAATTTCTTCCATTTTGTTTACTATTTTGTACTCTGCAGTGATTTTTTTTCTTTAGTTTGTTGATTAAATTAGGTAAAATTTTGGTTCTCTTTCCTGCGCTGTAGTCCCTCTTACTTGACTATTCTATTATGCATCTCCGCTGAACTTAGAATGCCTTCTTATCTTAAGTGGTCCACAGCTAATAAATGCAGAGTTCTACTGCTCTTCTGTGAATCTTCTGGGATCCTGGGGCAGTTTCATCTTGGGACACAGAAATTGTGGCTTCTCAGTAAGGTTTTGGAGGGGGTCCACATGCTATGCCTCTCTGAAGGAACATCATAAAGCTAAGTTGTGGAGGCCAACAACGTGGGTGAATCATGTTCACTGTGAGGATGTCCGAAGGCAACGAGCTGTCTTCTATGGGCATGACGTCAATCTCTGTAACTTAGAGCAATGACAGCACTCAAATCTCACACCATGGTCATCTAATTCTGTTCCCTATTAAATGAACCCTCTGGTCACAGCCCAGAGGGATCCTGGAGAGTCCCATTTGGGTAGGTAACATAATTTCAAAGAAGACCCTTTGGCCTCAAGCTGGTACTTCTTAAAAGGTGACACAAGGGCGTGACCTAGAATCTCAAAGAATCTCAAGTGTCTGTCCTTTGAGGATAGGTCTCCCTTATCCATCATAATGGTTTGGTGGATGGAGATGGAGTGCCTGGGCCTAGAGCCACCTGGGCTGATAGGACATTGAGTTAATTGTCTCCACCTGGTACTTATCTGTCATTCCTGCTGTCTTGCAAAGGCTCCTTATATTTAGACCATAGTTGGTGAAGAAAAACAAAGAGTTGTGGCAATTTATTTATGTATTTATTCTTTATTATTATTCTTTAAATTTTCGAGTTGTGGCAATTTCTCTCTCTCTCTCTCTCTCTTACTCTCTCTTTTTCCTGAAACGGCACCACATCTTGGAAGGCTGTGCCTCACAAATCCAGGAGTTCACTTGAGTTAGGCCCAGATGCGAGAGATTGAATTAGCTGTGTGCATACCTCATCCGACTGAGCACTTGCTGATTCTTTCTATGCCTCGGTGTCTCCCTGGAGGATTTGTTGTCAGTGATTAATCCCTGATTAACTAAGAAATCACATGGACATGTAGGAAATGTATCCCACCTTTGACAAAGGATCCATGAATCTGTCCTGTTGGTCTGACACAGTGATCATTTTCCTGTTGGATGCTAACAACAAGAGACTACTACCAAAGTGTGTCTTAAATGCAGTGAATCTGCTTCATCTCCCTGGAGTCCTCCTTTCAAATAGAAATATCTCACTTATACATACAAAATTAAGTTCCTGAAGAATTTTAGACTCCTAATGTCTATGGTAGCAGAGTTCTAAGAAACTTGAGAGAGACCAGCCTTCCTATTCCACAGTAGGAAAATCTCAGACCCTGTGTGGTCATGACTGGCCCAGGGTCTTCTGGCCCCCTTTCCAGAACAAGTTCCTCCAAACCCAGCAGATTGCTGGCCTTTTGGTGTTAGCTGATGCTCACAGAGCTTTGACGGGAGATGCTTACATTGGAGGGATGAGAACAAGGCAGTTTCACACCAAGAAAAATGCCATTTTCCCTCTGCCTAGTCCTTCCCCTCTGCGCTCAGTCTCACACTGTGCTTTGTCCATGACCAGAACTTTATCCTTGGGACGATTTTATGGGTCCTCATTCAGTGACTTGTTGAATATTTGCTCATTCTTCTCTCTCATTACCTTCCTTCCACATTTTTTTAAAGCTCCCATGGGCTAGAAATGAAACAATGAACAACATAGACCAAACTCCTTTCCTCATGAAGACTTGCTTTCTAATTTTGGAAGACATAGTATAAAGACATAAATGAGGAAAATGTAATGTGTGTTGGGTGGTAGTGAGTGTTGGAGAGAAAAGCTATCAGGGAGAAGAGATAAAGAGAACTGGGGAACTGGGGAAGGTACTCAATGAGAAGGTGGTGTTTGAGAAAAGAACAGAAGGTAAGAGAGAAAGTCTGTTGGATAGTTGGGGGAAGAATATACAGGAGAAACAGCCAGCCCCGAACCCTTGAGCTGGGAGCATTCTTAGGATGTCAGCAAGGAGACAATTGTGAGTGGAGCCAAGTGAGCAATGAGCAGAGTGATAGGATAGAAGGGAGAGAGGTGATGAGATGGGGTTTGGGGACCGAGTGGCAAGGGCTGACTGGTCATGTAGACCTTACAAGAAATTGTAAGGATTTCAACTTTTGTCCTGTGTCTAATGAGGAGCCATTGAATGAGGAGTGCCCTGTGGGGTTTTGTTTTAACAAGTTTACTCTGGCTGCTGTGTGGGTACCAGTTAAGAGGCTAGCAGAAATCCAGGAAAAGGTGGTGGTGTCTGGACCAGGAGGAGGTGATGACAAGTGGTCAGGTGCTGGATATATTTTGGAAATAGAAATGAGAGGCTGTGCTGATGGATTATGTGGAGGGGGAAACAGAGGAGTAAAAGATGATTCTGAGAGCTGTCTGAGCAAGTGGAAACTTCTGTTAGCAAGTAGTAAAATTCAGGGTACAACTGGCCACTGATACATCTTATTTTAAAAACCTGGATTTATGGCTTTTCTAGAACAACTTGAAGACTGACATCAATGGATCCAGATTTTTGCATGGCATAATTTGCTGAAGGTGATTGATGTTCTCTTCATGAATGGGGCAAGTGCTTTCTAAATTGCCAGTTCCCCCCTACCCCTTATTTTTATATCCACCTACTTCACTCATTAGATTTCTAAATTGCCTGCCTGATCCTTGTTGTTTAATTTTGTAGATTGTGTGTTCCAGGTGCTGTATTAGACACTTTTCCATGAACTTATGCATATGCTTATTGAACTCTGACTCTCACTTGTGTTTCTAGGGCTGCACCAGCAGGGGTGATGTAAAGGTTCTGCCCCTCCCACTTTGCAGGAGCTCCAGTCCCCTTCATCTCTTTCCCCATGGTTCTGGGATACCCATGCATTTTCTGGATTACCGTGCAGTGTCTGCCTTTTCCTGTCTCTCTAGAATGTAGTCCTCCAGAAGTGCCAAGGCTGAAACATGGAACAAACACAGCACAGTCTGGAACTGAGACCCTGCTGTAGGACCTTTTGTTCTGCAAATGGAAACAATGGAAACTAACAATGGAAAATAACAAGTCCTTACAAGAGCTAATAGATTATAGTCATACACTTTTAACCTCAGTATCTCAGTAAATGAACATTTTCCCACAGTGCTTATCAGGAGTCTAGTTCCATGATATTCCTGGAAAAAGTGCTCCTTCACCAAGTAATTATTACCTGCTACTTGGAGACCTAGGAAGCACATCAGTGTATGTGGAGTTCAATGAGCCCTGCAGTAAAGATGTCAGTTATCCTGACTTCATCCAGCTTGTCCCTGAATTAGGGACTGCTTTTATCACTGCATACCTTGAGAACACATTTTGGAAACAATGTTTTGTATATTCAGGACAACCCTGGAGAAAAGACTTAGGCTTTGAGAGGTGAAGTTCTTTCTCTCCCAGGAGCCAGAATATGTGTGAAAGTGTGAAAAATATTCCCCATCTTCTAGTTCCAAATCTGGTTCTTTTGCCAGGATATCATATTATCAGTTCATTCTGAAAAGTTTCTGCTCCCTTAACATATATATTCCCATCAATAACAACTCAATTCAGCAGTGGTTCTCAGGGGGCTGGAGGAATACTTTGAAAAGTCCCTCAATCCTCATCTAAGAATTGGCAAAACTATATTTACCGGTCTACCCGCCTCAGTCACTTTACTATTATTACTTGTTACATGTGTTATATGTAGCGTATTAATTACACTTGAGTCAATAACTTCTACTTGTTTTTTATTTTATTTTTCAGAATGATGTGTGCTTCTTAAAAAGAAATTAGGGAAAAGTTGAAAAATAATGAAGAAAACAACTACTTCAACATAGAAATAACTGCGTTAACCTGGCAATGGTAAGTGTGGACTCGCATGTCCGTGTCCGTGTACGCATGCTATGGTATAATGCACTGTCTATATTTATGTCATGACTTCCCTTTACTTTACCATGATGTTGGGTGAATGTTCACCTCTCATTACACATTCTTTGAGAACATGCTTTTAACGGCTGCATGATGCTCCCTCTTCCGAAGGTGCCGTGTTTTACTTAGTGATTTGTGGCAGTCGTGCCATGGGTTCTCCATGCCATTTCCTCCCCCCGGGCATGTGGGCAGTGTGTGTTTCCAGATCTCCTTTGCAGTGTGATTGGACCAACAAATTGAGTTCTGAACAATAGGATGTGGGCAGAAGTGAGGACACCACTTCTATGCCTGGCATAGCGCTCTAGTGATGGCAGAGGGAAGTGGCAGATGGAAAGATCCTGGATCTGAGAGTCACTGCTTGGGGGAACACTGCCTGGAAATGCCCAACCTACACCAGACTTTCAGTGAGAAGCAAGACTTCATTGTGTTGAAATTTCAACATTTACTTGTTACTGCCACGTAGTTTAACATACACGAATGCATCGCCACATTTATGGCATAGTTGAGCTTATTTTCAATTTCTTATTTAAAAAATGAATCTTCAATGATGATATTAAAGCATAATTTTTGTTTCTATCTCTGACTACCATTGTTGAATATATTCTGATGTTTGGAAAATGTGTACCGATATACGCCCCCAATACAAACAAACATGCAAAGTTGTGCATGAGAATAACCATCAGAACTTGGCCTTATCAAAATTGTTTATTACTTAAAAAAACTGTGAGTTTTACAGATTTAAAATTGCATCTCATTGTTTTAATGTTCACATTTATGATAAGTTCGAAAACATCCTTTCCTAAGACCTCTCTGGGAAGGAGGATGGGTTCTCCTGGATGGTTGAAGGCGTCAGGCACGAGCATCTCCTCGTTTCTCCAGTTTCCAGCATCTTCCATCTCTATGAATTGGGATTTCTTTGGTTGAACTCCACCTATGAATAAAGGCCTTTGAATCTGTCTTACAATTTAATTGCCTTGTCAGTAGCCTGGATGAGCCTTGCTGTGTCTAGATGGAAATAAAGATACCCATTCTTCCCATTTTACATCTTTTTGGAAGAAAGAGTAGCTCTCTTGGGTTTCTTGGTGATTCAGGAAAGGCATAATGGACCCCCACTGAAAACACAAGGAACTCTCGGTCTCTTGGGTGGGGTGGACAGATGCATATTTCACAACAGAACCTATGATGTGCCAGAAGAGAACCAACCAAAGGGTTGCAGGAGCACAGAGGAGGGGACCAGTTCTTCTCGGGGGGCTAGAACATTCAAACAGGATCTTAAAGGTGATGCTCAAGGTGACATCCGAGCTTGATCTCTGGTCTGCATCCCAGGCTGGGCCTCCTCTTCCCCCACAATTCCCACAGCAGCCCTTCTAATGGAGTATACAAGCCAGGTTTTCCTGTGCTGAAAGGTGATCAAATCAGACAAATCATAAATCTACAGCTGTTGTTTTGTCAGCATGTATATTTTTATAGAAAGGAACAAATCTCTGCTGAGCCGGCCAGATAATCATCTCTGCTTTTCCTTACGTGTTCAGAACTGTGAAAGAACGCCCTGGGCGGAGACCTGGTTTTAATCACCTTTGATTAACACAGAAGCTTTTGAAGGTGAAGGTGCTTTCTGTAAACTGTGGCAGGGTCCCAAGACAGTAACATTTCAGACCTTTTCCCAACATGTGAAATATCTAGAGCAGGGCCAAGGTATCAAGTCTACGGAGACAATCCACTGCACGGGCAGTTACTTTAATGCCTCTGACTCATTCCTCCAAGAAGTTTTTTAGTCTTATTATTATTTTTTTTTCATTCTTGAAAAATTGCAGGCCATGCAAAGCTAGAGACTTCTGGGTCCAAGGAATGTTTCAGCTTGCTTTTATTTAGTACAAAAGGAAAGCTTTTAGGAGAGATTTAGGGAAGCCAGAGAAAGTACTGGGAATGGTCCCAGAAATGATTAAGAGGCTGGAAAGATCAAGCCTAGAAAAAAAACAAGAGGGCTCAAGGGACTTCACTGTGGACAGTGGGGAAAGTCCTCAAGAAAACTCAGAGTTAAAACACAAATAGTGTTCCCCCTGTCCAGAGATTTTGTTAGGAGTTTCCAGGTTGGTTGGGAGGTAGGAGCCCTGGGTCACGCAGGCAGGATGGAAGGATGACTCTTGCAGGGCATTAAGCCAGGTCTCATAATCCACCCTTTGACCTGGCTTAAGTATTGACCATTTTAGAGGCAATGTAGGTAAACTGATACCTGACTTCTGGAGACAAGCCTTTGAGGAGCACAGGAGGGATGAGAAGGAACTAGCATATGCTTTGACACGTTGCTTCCAGGAACTGTAACTTGGAGCATAAATCTCTGTTTGCAAAGCCTTGAGTTAGCACTGAATGAAATAGGCTCCTGGAGCTGGACTGGGTAAGAAAGTCATGGTGAATATATGGTCTCCGTTCCTTCTTAAGGTCAGGCAGCATCAGACGCGTGTCCGCTGAATGAGCTTCCAAGGCTTCTCTCATTTCAGAGGAAGAGGTTTCCCTCGGAAAATGAAGCCACAGCTAAGGGCTCGTCTTTGGCGTGGGCTTCCCAGAGCTCGCAAGCTTCTGATGCCCTCCAACGGGGGTCCTGATTAGGAATTTGGGCTCTCTGATTGGCCTTCCATTGATTCATTTTGCTGAGCTCAGGGGGTTCTGCAGCATCTAGCCCACTCAAGACTGTCCAGGAGAGCTCATTCACAACTTTCCCCACCCAGCAGAGAGCTTCTCTTTAAAACAAAACATACCAGAGTCCTCCCCGCTGGTGAGAAGTAGGAGATAATATTCAAAGACGGGAGTCCATGAACGTCACCGAGAACCTAAAACCATCTGTGTTCCATGCAGTGTATAGTCTTCTCAGGATCATTTGGTAACAAATGCCTCCTTTTCAGAAAGAGAGTTGAAGGGGAAGCAGAACCTCTGTTCTCTGCCGCCCCTGTGGGTGATCTCCCCGGATGTGGTTCTGAAGGGTGGGACAGCTCCTCCAGGTTTCTGTGACCTTCACACTGCTTCTTATTCGGTTGTATGTCTCTTCCCAAGATTCTGGAAATCAAAGTCACCTGGATTGAGACAAGTAGCACCCCACTTTCTAATATGTAATTCGATGGCATTTGCAGGCCTGTTTCTGTGTTTGGTGGACGTGTCCAGTCAGCAGATGTCCGGCCCGCAGCAACGTTGAGGGCAGGGCAAGTGTTCTGTGAGGTTACAGTCTGTGACGATAAGAACTTCAAGCCAATAGCAGGTGTCTCAAAGTTGGCCCACAGACACTTGGGGATTCTGGCCCACTGGGCATCCAGGTCCCTGACCTGCCTGTGGCCCCAGCAGCAGATGGCCGGGTGTGTTTGCTCTCCTAGTTACTGCTGTCGGCCTCTGGCTCCTCATATATGCCCAGACCCTGGGCCTGCGGGCTGCCTGTGTGTCCTCTGGGATCATTAAACGTCGTGTTCTCAGCGGTAACATTAAAAAATCTATTTAATGTACCTTTTAAAATTTTTCAGAGAGAGGGGGCAATTGCAGAGAGAGAGAGAGAATCCTAAGCAGGTTCCATGCCCAGCGTGGAGCCCAACACGGGGCTCCATCTCCGGACCCTGAGATCATGACCTGATCTGAAATCAAGAGTCATATGCTTAAAGGACCAGGCCACCAAGGTGCCCTATTTTATGTGCTTTTCTATGTAAAATAATGTGACCACATCATACAATGTTTTGGAAAATAGAGGCAGGATTGACCTAATCACTCCAAATCTCAGTGCCACATATAAACATCATCATCACTTATTCTAGGAATTTTGCTTGTAATTGTCCTTACATGAAAGAATTATTTTTATGCCCTTGATTTTATTTAATATTAGATTATGTTTTCTTTGTTGCTCTATAGTTGTGTTGGCCACCACTTTTAATTACTTCATAATATTCCGTAGAACTCTGTCATTATTTACTTAGCCTTTCTAGTGAATAATGAGAGATACGGCTGTGATGAACAGCATATGTGCAGTTAAGTTTTTTTCTTATTAGGGTTAAATATTAAGAGTGGTACAAATATTTGTATCCACTTTAGCAAATATTGGCAAATTGCTTTGCAAGAAGATTATACCAATTACAACGCTATCAGGAAATATAAATATACAAAGTTCATAGCCAGTTCTGAGTTTGTTTATGAATTAATTTATTCACTAAGTGAGTTTAGGGAAGGAAAAATGGTGCATCCAGTGTCTGTAACATTTGAAAGCCACTCCCAGCATGACATCTGGAAAGTCTGAAGAGGAATCAGACAGTAGACTGTTCATTAATATCGTGGCTGTGCTAAGCTGCTTCTCTCATGGTGGGGGGAGTACCTGCCATTGACCAACCACGTGTTCCCCTCTGTGCCTATTCAGCTGTCTGTCCCCATTCCCTGTCATGCTTTGCATAACAAATATATACAGCATAACATATATATATATATATATATATACACACACACACACACACACACACACACACATATATATGTCTGTCTATGTCTATATATATATATATATCTACATGTATATATACACACACACACACACACACATATATATAGCATAACAAAACAATGCACATTACACATAAGCATGCTGATGAAATGGGAAAATAAAGATGGGAGGGTCATGAGGAGTTAGAGCTTTCATGGTCTGCAGACCTCTGGAGATGAGTGCAGAGCTGGTGCCAAGTTCCTAGTGGCCAAAGAGAAGAGACAACCACAGCTGGATACAGCAGGTGCAGTGTCCATGAGGCAAAGTGAAGCTGTCTGCTTAGGGAAAGTACAGTGATGCTCGGTACAAATCAGGAGAGGCTTTCTCTGTGGTGGCAGTGATGAGGCAGCCATGTTCCATGCTAGGCCAGAACCATCAGCCCATGCAGAGCATGGAGATTGCTTCCTGTGAGGCCCCACTCTATGCCCTAATGGCCCAGCCCAATGCTCAGGTCACTAACCCAGTGCCTTTCAGGATCTTTTACAGAGGAGGACATATAATGAGGACAGAACCAGGTGGAGGCTCTTAGCTGGTTTGGCTCAATCTAGGAATCTTTTTGAATATTTGGAGAAATGGATAAACATGAGTCTCTAAATTCTCCATAAACTTTGCTTTTCCCAGCCATGTTTTGATCGAGTCCAAGAGGTAGTAAGGTTATGACAGGGGTATTGCATAAGCCCATATTGGAGTAAGTCCCTCTGGTTGGTTGGTAAATGCTTGAAAACCAAGCAGCCTTTGTGTGGGCACATTGTGTCTCTTCTTGTCGACATCCACTGCACGCATAATGGTCCTGGTTGTGAAGAAAGGTGGCTGTCTCTGCTCAAAGGTGAATCAAGGGAGAAAGCATGGGTAGCATCAAGGTTCTCCTCAAAGGAAGTGAGAACAGTAGGGGATAAGGACTTCGGTGAAAGCATTAGCTTGTCCATGAGTGGTTCCCAGGCCAGCAGCATCAGGATCACTGGGAACTTGTTAGAAATGAAGATTCAGAGTCAGAAATCCTGCAAGGGAGCCCAACACTCTGTTTTACCAAGGCCTCCATGATTCTGGAGCCGGCTAAGTTTGAGAACTTGGAACGTGGTGAGCTGGTGGAGGGAGCACATTGGAAATGACAGAACAGGGAATGCGGAGACCTGCCCTCCACGTTCCATGCTAGTTCTGATGGGAATCCACGGTGTAACCTTGAGTGAGTTGATGCTGCTGGCTCATGAAAATGGCGCTACCAACTGTTGCTTTCCTACTGCATGTTGTGATGAGAAATGAGAAAAGCCTTTGGAGACTGTACAATATTATCTAGATATGATTTTTATGTTTAAAGTAAGTGTTTAAAACCATTTAGAATCAAGCTGACAAAAAAACATTTCATTTCTTTTGGAAGGACTCTGTACTCAGAAGCAGTCAATAAATATTTACAAACAGAATGAGAGGATGAAGTGACTAAGTCAATAGACGTGTGAGAAGCTGGATGCCACATCATGGCATGAGGTTCCCCCCAAATGCTGCAGGTGGGTGACAGGTGTTGGTGACAGCTGAACCTGGAGAGGCAGCAAAGAAAGCAGGTGGCGTGTGGAGGGCTATGGCCTGCTGAAGCAGGTGGGCCAGGCTGCCATTCCCTGAGAGAGAGTGCTGAAAGGTGAACAAAGCTGACGGGGAGGGGGGTGTTGCCTTCAATCTTGGAAATGCTGTTTTGGGAGCTCCTAGGGGCAGCATCAGGATAGTGGTCAGAGCTCCAAATCCAGAGCTGAGGGTAGGAACCTGGATGGAGGTACACATCTGTGTGTCATATGACTGTGGGTGACACATGACACCGTGTGGCTAGATGGCATCCCTTATGATAAGACTGTGGAGTGAAAAGAGAAAGCACAAGGAGCTGCCTTTGAGCAGGGCCCACATTGACTCGGGGCAGAGGAGGCCAAGCAGGGACAGCAGGAAGAAGACAGAGGACAGAGGGGAAGAAGGAAGGCCAAGGCCACTTGGCAGTCTTTGAGAGTGACTATGGTTTCAATATCATCCTTTCCAAGGTACCTGCCCTGATGCTGACCATCACAAGCCACATGCGCCGTCTGTGCTCCTGGCCCCCTGACCCTGCTCCGCACCTTCTCCCTCCTGCTACGCCGGCTACACTGTGCCTTGCTTTGGTACCACTCTGTCATCGCTAGGATGCAAATTCCATGAGGTTGGAGGACTTCGTCTTTTTAAATCCATACATTCTAGAAGCGCTGGGGTACAGCAGGTGCCAGGTGAAGGAAAGAAGGGGAGTGTGGATGAGGCCACAGCCAAACTGGAATGGGTCTCGCGGTGAGTAGGGAATGAGGAGACAGAGACCGAGACAGGGAAAGGATAGATGCCCTGTGAGAGGTTCGACTGTGAGAACAGGAAAACCGAGAGAGGTAAATGGAGGGCTTGGGAGTGCTTGAAGGAGGGTTTCTGGTTGCAATTTGTTTAGGGCTAGATGTGAGATTATCCCAGAGTCAGTGAACTGGAAGGATTCAGTTGAGAGGAAGTCTGAGTTAGGAGAGAGAAACAGTAATTGTCAAGATATTGTTTCTGAGGGGCACCTGGGTGGCTCAGCGGGTTAAAGCCTCTGCCTTCGGCTCAGGTCATGATCTCAGGGTCCTGGGATCGAGCCCCGCATCGGGCTCTCTGCTTAGCAGGGAGCCTGCTTCCTCCTCTCTCTCTCTCTGCCTGCCTCTCTGCCTACTTGCGATCTCTATCTGTCAAATAAATAAAAAATCTTAAAAAAAAAAAAAGATATTGTTTCTGAGAAGATGTAGGGGAGGGGGCTTGACTGGAGGGGAGGCCTGTGGAGGCAGAGGGGGGATCCACAGATGGACACAGAGGCTGGAAAGCCCATGGTATAGAAAAGGAAGGTAGTGTTTCCTTCCAGGGGCTTCTGTGTTCTTGCCGAGCAGGGGAAGAGGGCTGCTTTCCAGACCAAGGGGTGAGGGGATGTTCAGAGGGCTGAGGCATCTGGTCTGCACCGTCACTGAGAGGAAAGTCACTGCCTGCTGGGGCAGGGCCCTGTGAGCTCAGGCTTTTCACAGAAGTGGCCTGTCCATAGGCACTGAAGACTCAGGATTTTGCAGAAGATAAAGAGGCAGTGGCTTTGGGGCCTGGTCTTCACATGACAGAAAGATGTTCAGAGGACTGTAGTACACGTGGGTCATGCATGATATACCATGATACCTCACAGCACACAGCCGTGTCATCTCTCTCCCGTCCGGCGCTTCCTGGCTACCAGTCACATGCCTTCTGACCCAGCAGGGTCCTCTCTGGACAAGCCCTGCCTCTGCCAAGCTCATGGTGCTCATGGCTCCTTCCAATTTCCTTCCTCTTGCTTTATGTGTCTTCGGCTTCGACCGACGGTGCTCCCAAATGTTTTGCCCCTACCCCTCCCTCCTAGTCACATGGAGTGTGAGCCCCTGGACAGTGACCAGACTCCCCAGGCCTGCTTTGCCCCCGGCTGGCCTGGTAGGGAGTTACTTCCATCCATGAAAGTTTTATTTTGAAAATTAAGAATTTTGATGAGATATTTTGAAGAAACATAAGGGAGCTGGAAGCTGGGGAGGAAATAAGGATTGGGGATCTTGTGTGCAGTGATGAAGTGAGGATCAGGAACAGTAGAGGCCTTACCAGTGCGAAGGATGATATCTTGAGTAGGATTGTGTCCCCCCGAAAAGATGTATTAGAGGCCTAACCCACCTTAGAATGTGATCTTATGTGGAAATAGAATTTTTACAGAAGTAATCCATTAAAATAAGGTCATGAGGGTGAGTCCTAATCCGATAGGACGGGTATCTTTATAAGAAGAGGAGACCTGTAAGTAAGTAGGTAAGTAGGTAAGCTCAAGACTGTGTGAAGACATGGGAAGAGACCACCCTCTACAACAGACCTTTTCTTCACAGCCTCAGGAGAAACCCACCCTGCCCACATCTTGATTCTAGATTCTTATCTTCCTGAAGTGTAAGACAAGAAACTGCTGTTGCTTAAGCCCCAGTCTGTGGTACTTCATTACCATGATCCTAGCAAATAGGGCTGCAGAGAGGGTCATCAGGGATTAGGTGAACACTAACAAAAGTGCTGACTCCTTCTCTTTTCTTGTGGAATACCTTGACAGAGTTGAATCATATTAGCAGGATTCCAATATTGTGCTTTGTCCTGGACAATACTAATACTAATGTCCTGGACTCTCTTCTTTCGTTACTTTGGAAATGAACCTTTCTGACCCCCAAATGCAAGAGTTCAAACTGGCAATGGTGGGCTGAGAGTGGAGGGTAGGTTGGGGCTGAACTGACCACGTTGGTCAAGGTGCTGTGGTGAGAAAGGAAGTCTGCTTTGAAGTCAGAGAGCTGGTCCTTGGTTCTGCAAGATAGGACTCTGGAAGAGGAAACACCTCCAAGGATCTGGAAGGTTCGACATTATAAGGAATTATCTTGTCTGTGAGAGACCAGAGTAGTGCCAGTCCTGGTGTTTAAAATGCCTTCTGTTGAGATGGAAGGTGAATGGATGGTCACGATGAACCTATGACAGCGAGAGCAGACAGCTCTGCTCAATATGGGCCAAAGGTCAGGTTCTGGCATATGGATCATCTCACTTAATACTTGTCAATGGCCCTTTGAGTTAAGTAAGTTGTCTTTGTATTAAAAGTTGGGCCAGAGGGCCAAGGAATTGTTTGAGGTCTCACAGACACAACACAGTGCAGACATGTTTGGAACACAAGCTTCTCTGTCTCCAAACCTGCGTTCGTAGGTCAGATGGACCCTGTCATTGGTGAAGGGAATCACGCGTGGGAGAACCACTGAGAGGAAGACGCTCTGGCTAACTAAGGTTTGCATTTGAGGCCAGGAGGCAAGAGTGAGGGCTTCTCTGAACAACGAGAATCATCGTTATTATACACAAAGGATGGGTCCAGAGAAGCCCGTGCGTGTGCCTGCATACTTGTGTGTGTGTGTGTGTGTGTGTGTGTGTGTGTTTTGGGGGGAGGTGTCAAGTAGGAAGGTAGAAGCAGGATCCTACACAAGAAAACTGGATGGCTGTAAGGCTGGATGCTAAGAGAAAGACGAGAATGGCAGCTGGTTGAGAGGCATGGAGACGGTGCAATCGCAGAGGTCCAGATCCTTCCAGATACTTGGAAGTGTTTCCTCTTCCAGAGTCATGTCCTGCAGAACCAAGGACCAGCTCTCTGTCTTCAGAGAAGACTTCGGAGACTTCCTACCAGGAGAGGCTGTGAGGTGGGTGACCCTCCAGAATGGGGTGGGCAGTATTGAGCCTTTTGTAATCGGAGGCTGTAATCCACGTTAAGGATGTCAAAACATCCTTTCCATTTTTGTTGTTGTTGTTGACGTGTTGCATAAGAATTTCAAGGAAAGTATAGGACTGTTGTTGGAGATTAAGAGGGTGATTTGCTGGATGAAGGACAGAAAGCAGAACTCCGCACCTCCTGTAGTGCCCTTCCTTTTTGTCAGGAGACATTAGACCAGAAAGAACTGGAGGGATTAAGCTGAAGTTCATGCTGGTGGAACTTTTGTTTGGGGACCTAGTTCTGTCCTACTCGAAAGTTCATCACTGGGCCGAGGGGTCCTGGGGACTTGGAGTCCATGGTCACCATGTTCCTACTCTCTGGATGTGGAGGAAGGCAGTGTTCTCTGTCACCCTGTCCCAGACACCCCCAAGCTACATTCCACGCTGGATCATGGGGCACTGGGGACATGGAGGCCTTTCACAAAGTACTGGATAACAAGTGATTACCACAAAGTGCTGGCTTTTCTCTAAACAGCTCTTTCACTGTGAAAAGAACCAGGTGCCCAAAGCTCTTTTGTACTGCACACAATTAGGCATTTCTAAAAGTCCCTTAATTTGACTAATTGATTTTTTCTGGAAGTATAGTGGACCTGTTCAGCCTTACCTGAATTCTCTCTTCAACCTTGTGGGTTTCTCATCAGCTCCTCGGGGAGACCAAGCCTTCCATTGGCTGACTTTACAGTAGACTGGTTGGATGCTCCCCTCTCAATTACTCCCCACCCCACCCCACCCCCACCCCAGCTTCTGTAGTGCTAGAGGTTCACTCATTCATTCACTGATTCAATCACAAATGGTCATGGGGGGATTCACTGTGCTCTGGTGCTCCAGTATTTTGTGCTTGAAAACCCTACAGTAGAAGATGCAGTTCCTTTTTTAATCAAGGAAACTGAGTCTCTGCTTTGTGCTAACTAACTTCTTATGTGAGGCATCATTTATCTTCTCTGAATGATGGAATGGTGAGAAGCTTGTTCAGGGCTATCATAAGAAAAATAAGTAAGAGGACGCCTGGGTGGCTCAGTCAGTTAAGCATCTGCCTTTGGCTCAGGTCGTGATCCCAGGGTCCTGGGATTGAGTCCCGCATCAGGCTCCTTGCTCAGTGGAGAGCCTGCTTCTCCCTCTGCCTGCTGGTCCTCCTACTTGTACTCTCTGTCTCTCTGTCTCTCTCTCTTCTGACAAATAAATAAAATCTTCAAAAAGAAAAAGAAAAAGAAGTAAGACATAAGAAAATTCATGGGGAATTTACAAAGATGAAATCAACTGTACAAATAGAGGTTTAAGCTACTACTGCAAATATATTTTTCAGGATTAAAAAAAAAAATACCATGGAAAGAAACATGTCCGTTAAGAGCCCCAGAAAGTGGAGATGGGACAATGATGAGCTCTTTTGCATGAACCAGGTTGAAGTTACGCATTGAGTCTGGACCAGGTAGGGCAGGCTGCTGAAATCGTGACATGTCTTTACTTTCTACTGAACTTAAATCTGCTCCATGAGGGGAAATGATTGTTCTCTGATAATTTGAATGGAAAAAGAAACAGCATTTATTTGTAAAAACCAACTCGTGAAAGAAATCTGAGGGGGAACCCTTAAGATAAGCAGTTACGGGGGCACCTGGGTGGCTCAGTGGGTTAAAGCCTCTGCCTTCGGCTCAGGTCATGGTCTCAGAGTTCTGGGATCAGGCCCCACATTGGGCTCTCTGCTCGGCGGGGGGCCTGCTTCCTCCTCTCTCTCTGCCTGCCTCTCTGCCTACTTGCGATCTCTGTCCGTCAAATAAATAAATAAAATCTTTAAAAAAAAAAAAAAGATAAGCAGTTACGTTGGCCTTCAATTACTGGCTGCGGACTCCATAGCAAGTCCCACCTAGGGAGTGAGACCCGGCATCAGAAACGTCACATTTATCAACTTCCTAATTTTCCTAAGGTCCTGGCTCCTGTGCGCGCATTCTTTCTAACGCTCCCAGGCACCACATCAGGCTGGTTTCACAAGGACAGTTACAAATTTCACCCATCAAGGAGAGTTAGAGGCAGGCAACTTATTGTGCCCAATTCAAAGGTTGTGAAAGAATCTTTCAGATTTGGGTGCCTTCCATGTCTTTTAAATAAGTTGAACATATCCTTTGGTTCTAAGGAAAGCAGCCTGTAAAATGTTTGGGAGCTCTGGGGACATCAAACAGCTCTTGGAGGAGTGCATTTTAATGGTTTACTTGTAAAAGAATCAGTAAAAGAAAAGCAAAACCACATGGTTTAAATTCCTCTCAATAATACGAGGTATTTTTGTAGGCGTCTTTTCTTTTTCCTGAGGGTTTCAACACATCTTTGAGTGCTTATCCCAGAAATCCTCAAAATAACCCTCAGTGAGACTGACATAGCCAAATAGATGGCTGAACTGTAACATTGTCTTTGTTTGGGCCTGGGGCCCGGGGCCCAGGACCTAGCAGACCCTGGGCTCATCAAGAAATGGGGTGAGGAGAAGGGACAGGAATGTCTGTGGAGAAGTGAGCAGTGAGGGTGCAGAGGCAGCTAATTTAGGGGTTCAAGGCTCAGAAGCTTACAGACTCCAAGCAGGTGACATGAAGCCTTGAATTCAATCTTGAGAATTAAAAATGGAGGGTTGCATGGGGCGAGCAGCTTGAAGACTATAGAGCTCTTGTTCACCAGGCATTCATGTTCAACCAAAACAACATGCTGGCAAGAGACAGCAGGTCTGTGGGCAGTGGCCGCCGCCAGCCTCCTACCTGCTTTGGACTCACTTCCTTGGCTGTAGATTAGAGCAAGACAGGGAGAGCAACTTCCCAAAAGGCAACAGGTGGAAAGTGCTTGTAACTCGTACAACTCCTGGGTCCCTTGCCTCATGTTTCATCTGAGTGAACAGACTGGTAGGAGCCTGCAGAACACGGGAGAGGATAGACCTGGGTCAAGGCACATGGCCTCGGACCAATGACATCACCTTATTTGTGTGAGATTTCTCAAGTAAGAAGGGGCAGTAGGCACCACTTCGCTGACTTATGAGGACGGACTATGAAGATGGCACGAATTGTGATTCTAACAATCGATTTTTGCTCTCAGACATGACTTTCACAAATGGTTATTGAGTGTCTACTGCGTGGCCTGCCCTGAGAATGTGTTGGTGAGTGAATGCAGACGCCGTTTCTTCCCTCCAAAACTTGGCCAAGTCCAGTGGGAAGGACTGATGTTATTGGAGTGACTCCACAAGCAGGCATGGCCAGAGAGAGTGAGGCTGTGTGTGGAACATTCGGAGGCTCGGACTCATGGCGAATGCAGACACAGAGGATGGGGGTGAGGTCACAGGGAAATAAGGATGGGATAGGAGCTCCACTAATTTCTGATCCCATGACTTTGACCCAGGGGCACCTGCAGGATGCTTGGAGCTGCCCTGCTTCTGTTCTTAGCTTCTTAATCCTATTCTGCCCACCCACCCACCGCTCTAGTCACAGGGTCCCACCCCGTTTCATAGCACTCCTGGAGACTCATGTCGGATCCCTCCCCTCTGGCTCAGCTCTGAGTACTTGTCCACATTTCCCTCCCTGGCTGCACCTGCCACTGCCTATTCTCAGCCTGTGCCTTGTCTGTCCCAGTCCTTGCGGCTAAGAGCACACGCCAGCATCTCCTGTGATTCTGTCCCCTTCCTTCTCCTCACCGGGAAATGATACCCAAAAGCCTTATACTCATTTAGGCAAGGACCTTGTTTGCATGCAACAGAAACTGACTTTGGCTGATCTTATCAAGGAAAGAGATTTGTTGGAAGGCTGTTGAGCAATTCAGAGGACCCCAGAAAGGCCATGGAACAGTATTTAGATAATGGTCAGGCACAAGAGAAGCTGAGCCATAGGCAGGATGCCTGCCCAAATCATAACCAGAGCTGGTCTAGGGTGACCCCTGGGGCCACCCCTGCCCCACCCAGAGGCCCCCCGTGCCCTGCGGTTTCAGCAGCGCTGACCATGCTTCCAGCGGCTGAACTCTCTGCTGATGCCCCCCAGGCCTCAGGCTTTTGGCACCGGGTCAAGTCAGCATGGGCTTGCTTGCCAAGCCCACAGGAAGGCATCAGAAGTTTCTACTTTCAGAATAGGAAGCGGATGCTGCAAGACTGACTGAATCATAGCTCCAAAATCATGGAGAAGAGACAACTCAGGCCAGATTCTGAGTTAATCTAGAGATTGACTAGGTGATGAAGAGTGAGCCTGAGGGGGAAGGAGAATGATGCCCAGCTTCCAGCTTGGATCATGGAGTGACGCTGGTAGCACTCGCTGAGATGGACAGAACGAGACCAGAATCAAGGTAGTTGTGGGCAAAATAGACATGAGATACTTGTGGGATAATAAGATGGTGGAATTTCAGCACACTTGCCACATCATAGATGCTCAGTAAATACTTGCCAAATAAATATATTGACCCGGAGGCCGTAGCGAAGATGGGGACTATAGCTAATGAATAGCCAGGGGCTTATTCAGGAGAGAGACAAAAGAGGTTTCCTCTCTGCCATCCCCACCTACACAAATGTCTCTCTCTCAGGCAACTTGTTCAACAGAGTTCATGCTAAGGTCTCCTACAATCCCCTTTGGAAGCCCTGGACTCCTCTTGAGAGCTCCTTGGGTCATGGCTTGGCTTTTAGACTCCACTGTTGTAGTTCCTCTGTGGTTAACGAGGTCCTGCGGTCTCCATTCTTTCTCCTTCCCCTGCTGAACTCTTTGGTCACCACTTTCCTGCTACTCTCCCTGCTGCTGTTTGCCGAATTTTTCATGGGTTTCCACCAATGCCAGAAAAGAGAAAGCTCACGTAGGCTTTTAGGGGAGAGAGCAGGTTGAGCACGCACTAAATTTCTTTGAAGTTTCAGCCCTATTTTAAAAAATCATGTGAATAAGTTTTATATTCTACTCTGTAAAATATTTGTTTTAATGTAAAAGGCCAAGACTTTAGTTTTTTGTTTTGTTTTGTTTTGTTTTGTTTTTTAACAACTAAGAACATGGACATTCCTGAGTCATGTGTGTTCTGTGGCTTCAAACATGACAGCGTGGCTCCAGCCCTGGCTTCACCATGAGAGGAGGCAGCTTAAATCCCCTGTGCCCTGCAGAGAGGATGGCTCCTTGGTCCCCTATCTTCATCTTCTGTGATGCCTCCTGCCTAGGACATGCCAAGTAGGCTGATGTTTATGGGGCTGTTGCACCTAGACAGGGCCGAAGTGGCAGAGCTATGCGGCCACAAACGTCATGACTCGAAGGGATCTTAGTCGTTTCCTAACCTCAGGAATGGAAGACACATGAACGTTGGATCTCCTGTGCCTGAAGCAGATGAGCTCTGTCACTGTCACAGACCCACCCTTCCAGCCTTCCATCTCTGAATGGGCACAGCATTCTGGGGAGTGAGGGCCATGTGCACAGAATTGGCATGGAGATGAAAACCTACTTGCTAACCCCCAGATGGTCAAACCCTCACCATTTTACTAAAAGGGATACCGCGGCCGAAGGAAGCTGGGATTTCCACAGGCTTCTTGCAGCAGCGTCTACACTGGAGCCAGTCTCCTGATGTTCAATTTAGTCCATTCTGAACTGTCCACATCAAGGGAGGGGCATGACTCGGGGCAGGGATCAGTCTTCCCTCCCTGTTACCCCTCTTAAATGACTCTAACATGGTCCTCTGTTTAGAATTCAAGGTGAAATGATTAAAGTTTCTTGCTGAAATGCCCAACACATGAAAGAAACAACCATAAATTGCCTAATGAACCAAAAGAAGAAAATTCTGTTCATTAAGGGAGAGGAGATGGGACTTCATGCTACTTTATAATAACTGATAATGTTCATCGGGACCCTATCCTTTTTCATCACAAATGAAATCTAGAACAAGTTCCCATAGCTGAGACTCAGGGAGGCAACAGGGAATAGTGGAAAGAATATTTGCTTTAGAGAAAGTCATATCCGGTTGCATTCCTGCTCCAGCACCGACAAGCTGAGTGACCTTGGACAAGTTACGTAACCTCTCTGAACTCAGTATGTGATCATTAAATGAAATAGTATGTAAAATACCTGGGATCTAAAGGATATCTGACTAAGAAGAGCCTGTGGCTGTCTCATTCCTTTTTCAAGAGAATCTGTTTTTCTAGAACACTGAGGCTTGGGTCTAAACACACCTGTGCATTCTAGATCACTTTGAGGGCTCTCCTGGGCACTCAGGAACTACAATAAAAAGTCTACACATGCTAGAGATGCTGGTATAAGACAAAATGAGCTGTGTATTGTTTAGTTGAAATAAGTTAGTGAGAGGAAAATGATATGAAACAAATGAGCAAAGAATGTGGGAAATGGAGAGGTCAGCTTGGAAAGAAAGGCAGAATGTAGTGCCGCCGAGGGGAAGGCTGGGCACTCACCATGGACTCCAGCAGTTGGCTCCCATCTCTGGGAAGCTCAGCAGCTGCTTCCTGCAGAGCCCACGCAGGGCTCGAGGCTCTGCTAAGGTGACAAGCTATCTCTCGATCTTTTGAATATCTACAGTGAGGGACAACACGAAGGGGACAGGAAAGCAGCCTCAGGGACCAGGTTATGTGGCCAAAGGTGAAATGATGGCTTGGACGGCACTTGGGGGCTACCTCCCCAGGCCAGAGAGCCACTTGCCAGGGTGTCGGAAATGAACAGGAGCATCTCTCGGGAAGCATGCTATTTTATGCGGACCATGTTTTCTTTTCTGGGTTTAATAAATACGCGGTGGAAATGCTAGTCCTGTCTGTGGGACGAAGCAAAAAGAGAAAGGCTCTGCTATCAAAAGCACAAAAAAGAAAAAAGAAAGAGGTATCCCATATTCAGTGGACAGAAATGATGGGGTGCAGGCAGGTTCCAAGGAGATGCAGGCAGGCAATTCCTGGTAAGGGTCTTCAGTAAGACCTCTCTTTATTCTGGAGCTCATCTTCCCTGACCGTTAGGGGCACAGAATTCAGATTTTAAACAAGAGATGGTTCCCTTATGGTTTCTCTTCTGCATTTGCTCTGGCTATTTGTGTGTATATACACATTTAAATGTGCATGTGTTTCAGCTCATCATTTTTTCTATTGTTTTATCCAGAAGTATTCACCAGAGACTAGCCGAGGAGCCGTGGGCCAAAGGTTTTGTCACTGTGATATCACGGTAGCAAAATATCTACAAACAAGTCACACATTTAACAATAAGAAACTTTGCATGAATAATGGCCATCACATCATTTTGATGAACTATTGTGTATCAATTAAAAGAAGAAATTCAGGTACATATACCCATATGTGTATCTATATCCTCACTTCTACTTACGTGTTCATTTATATTTATTTCGAATCCATCTAAATCTAGAACAAAACCCAGAAAATACACACCAATGTTATCTCTATATTGGCACTAGAGTGGTGATTTTTTTTTTGTATTTCTCATTTATTTTCCAAATTTTCAACAATGAATGCATTCAAAATGAAAATAACTTATTTTTCTAATTATACATGTAATAAATACTCTGAGGTCTCAAATAGTTGAAACTCTCAAAGTGAAATCACTTGCAATTTCAGGACATATGTTAGTAGGATTTTGTTATCTTCCCGGTTTGCTTTCATCGTCCTTTTATGTATATGAATGAGACGTACTTATAAATGCAAACTCATACAGATACCCTATATATGAGGAGTTTTCAATTGCTTTTATCTCATTTGTTGAAGAATCACAGATATCATTCTCTTAATAAGTGTCGGTTGTATTCATTGTTGTAATGAGCTGGTTATCATTACTTCCCATGTGATGCTTTCTTCACATGCATTTGCCCAAGCTTCTAGTTTCTTAGAAGTAGAATAATATGTTAAAAGAAGTGGAGATTTTAAAGCCTTTTAATGGATTTTTTAGGTTACTTTCCAGAAAGATTATACTAACTATAGTTAGTATATATACTAACTATACTAATCGGGGTTTAGGGTTGTCTCAATATGCCTTCGTTCACATTTTTGTTAATTTAACCTTTGAAAATATTGTCTCTCTGGTCTTAATTGGCACTCACACGAAACTTCCAGTCCAAAGCCAGGCATGAAGGAGCTGTGGAGGCTCTTCTGAAAAGGGAAAATGTTATTAATTCAAATGATAAGCATTTCAAGCTTTCATGTGTGTACACGATTCACTTCCAAATGTCAACAACAAAAAGTAGATTGCCGAAATACCTTAGCTTGAGAGTAGATAAGAAACAGATTTTCTGGTGTCATCCAATTCCAGTGGAGACTCATGCTTTATCTCTCATCTCCTTATTTATGGCACTTTTTTTTTTCTTTTTGCCAGTTGGAAATGAGCTACAAATATTCAATTAGAATAAATTTTTGGCACTATTTTTGTCTTTTCATTATGCACGCCCCAAGTATTTACTTCTGACTACAGACTTACTTTGTAAACATCTCTCTTATCTTTGTATCTACACATACATGTTGATTTTGCAATTACAACTAGAAATAGTTTGGGGTTTTTTCCTTTGACAGAAATGCGCTAAGAAAGTCAAACGTAGTGGATGCCAAAGGGATAGATAGATAACTTGTGCCCCAGTGGTGTGTATGTGTCTGTGTGTATACTTGGGGTGGAGACACAGGGAAGGACAAGACTGAACAGGAAATCTGGGATGTTTACCAAACCCTCTGCGATGGCATCCCATTGTGGGGGCTTAGATTTGCAAGGTGCCTTTCGTAGCCCTGGGGAGCTGATTGATGCTTATAGCATTCCCTTGGGGGTTGGGAGATGTTATTCTTCTAAAGTTAGAGCTTGGGAGAGTCAGGGACCTGCACCCAGAGCCCTCAGCTGGAGGTGGGAGGGACCGGAATTGCCCCATCTTCTGACTCCCGGCCCCTGTTCTCGCCCTTCCAAGATGCTACCTTGCCTTTCACTGGTCCCAATTCCTCTTCCTCCCATGTTCCATACCTGAGACACTAAGGAATTTGGAAGTACACACCAGGAAATGTGGGTCTGGCCCTTTCCCATATCCTATTCTGGTGCCTCCCTATGATTTGTGCCCCTGGATCAGTGAAACTGTTGGACCACAGCCCGTCTGGTCATAATTCCCCTGCCTCTCTCACCTGCGAGGAGCCCACCAGAGCATAGAAGTTACTATGCATAGGTGTTCTGGGTAGGCAAGCTCTCTTCCCCAATGCTGAGCTTACCTGCCTATGTTCAGGATCTGGTTTTCTTTGTCTCCTTGCAGTAAGCCTCCCACCATGCTCCCCATTGTGGTAGATTAATGAGATCTTGGCATGGAAAGACTACCCAAAGGCCCAGGAACACCAGTCCCAGACAGGCTTGCAGACCCTTCATATAATCTGCTCTTTGGAAACAGTTTTGGTGGAAGATGTCAGTCACGAAATCACCTTTTTTTGTGGTCCAGCTCAGTTGAGTAGTGCCTTTTCAAGGATTGTCCAGCTTTGCCTCTGGGCAAAAGAGCTCCTTGTTTTTTTCTCAGCAGCCCGGTTGGGCACCATACGTAAGAAATCACTTGACTAAGCAGCAAAAGTTAGAATGTTCTCAGTGACCTTGACTTCTACCCAGAAATCTTATCTCTGGTGAAATAGCTCCTCAGTTAAGCCCCAAATTCTTCTTTCACTGGAGGAGTAACTAGTAGAGTAGCTTTTGTTTAGCAGAAAACAGCACAGGCACACTTTGCTCTGTTTGCATTGGGCATGTCAAAGTATCCTCATCTCAGAAGACCTTAGAGAAAGTTGTTACTTCAGATCCCTCAGAGACTTGGACCCTGGAACAAACTTGTGCTGAAATCCAATCTTCCTGTTTTTCACCCCCCCCCCGCCCCCGTTTCTCTGCCTCAATCCTGTCCAAAGTTTCCTTTGCCTTGTGGGTCTTTTCAGTACACATCCCATGCAGAACCTTATACTATCTGGTTCTTTCTAAAGTTACCCAATGTGCTCAAGATTCTCCTCAGGACACCCTATCTTCCCTCCTTCTTCTTGTGGCCCTCACTTTGCCCACTGTCCATCAAGAGTGGCCTGTTTGGAGGTCCACCTAGGAACATCGAGGTCTAGGGCCATCTCCGTAAACAGATAGGTCTAGATAACATAAGGCTGTAGGGATATGAGTGAACCCCAACCATGCAGAAGCTATCTCTGTGTGTTCAGGTGTAACTAAAACAAAGGCACTGCAGTTATTTGTTTGAGAATATAATTATCCCACTTTCCATTCTCATACATTCCTTATGATACATCATTGGGTGATGTGGTAGACAGAATAATGCCCACACAGATGCCCATGTCCTAATCCTTGGAAACTGAAACCATGTTAGCTTCATGGCAAAAAAAGGACTTTGCGAATATGATTAAGGGTTGTGAGATGGGGAGATTATTTGGATTACCCAGGTGGGCCCAATGTCATCACATGGGTTATAAAATGGAGAACCTCCTGGCTGTGGTAACAGAAAGAGATGCGATGATGGGAGCAAGGTCAGGGGAACAGGGTCAAAGGTGAAATGTTACAAGCTTTGAAGATGGAGGAAGGGACCATCAGCCAAGGACATCCTGTAGAAACTGGAAACTGGATCCAAGAAAGGAAGGAGATCTTTCCCTAGAGCCTCCAGAAGGAATGCAGCCCTGTTGACACTTTGATTTTAGCCCAGGGAGACCCATTTCAGGCTTCCAATCTGCAGAATAGAAGATAATAAATTTGTGGTGTTTGAAGCCACTGAGGCTGGTGATTGGTGACAGCGGGCATGGAAACCTCACATGGGTGAGATGAAACCAGGTATCATCCTGTAGGTTCAGGCTGGTGTCTCATGTGCTCTGTTTACTAAGGGTTTAGTACAAACTGTCTGTCTGCTTGCTGCAGAGTCAAGCCTCTGATCTATTTCCTTTTTGAGTTTCAACATTCATGGCACGAAGTTATGTTTCAGTTTTCCTTCTCCCCAAGACAGCTTGATGGCTTTTTTGAAATGGGGCTTATCTCCAATGAAGAGACACCCTTTCTTGCTTTTCTCAGCCAGTTAGGCAACAGCAAAATAATATGGGTTATATTAAAATTGCTTCTTAATAAAGTCTCTCCAGGACTTGAAAGCTCTTTTTATTTTGAAGAAACAGAACAAGAAAGGAATATAAATCCAGAATCATAAGCCAAGGAGCTGGTTAAGTTAGCATTGTTCCAGAGATATATTAGCAAATATTGAAAAAATTCACACTGCTCTCAACCTTGTGCACCATTTTCTCCTGGGACCTTAGTTTTTTGCTGCCCTGAAGGCTGACCAGGCTTCTAGAAAAGCACCCAGAGTCCCTCAGAGTGAAAGTCAAGTATACCACCTAACTTGCCATTTAGACACTGCCTCACATATTGCCCCTCATAGGAGAAAATCTGATTGTTTTCCTAAGGCATTATTTGTAATGGGTGGACAGAAAAATAGAAATTTCGTGTGCACAGATTCCCTGCAGAGCCTCTCCAGAAGGGAAAGCTGCATTCCATGCATGGAAGTAAATCAGCCTTCCAGAGGACATGGGTGTTAGGAAGATCTCTGGTTGCTAGATGTGATTTGTGCTATCTGACAGGACTCTTATTTGAATATCTCCTGCCTATTTGCAGTTCACAGGAACCTGCTTTGTAGACAAAGTTGGTAGATTTCATTACCGATGAAACCAATGACCAGGAAAATATCCACGAACCAGCTGTCACCCCGTTGGTATTTGTATTTGCTGACAGCAGGTGCCCGAGCACTCAAATCTCCCCATACACACCGAGCCAAGGGACCACACGGCAGCAAGCTCAGAATTCCATGGCTCCATGAATGCAAAAGCCATCCGACACATCCCCCGTACCATGTGTGCACTTGGAGCTAGCCTTCTCATCTGTGCACTTGCCTACTGCCCGCCTGACACTGAGCACCCACCTGCCTTGTAGTGCATGCCCTAGAGGAGAAGGGTGCAGCCCCAGGAGCATACACTGACATTGGGGTCCCACAGTGGTCGGCGAGCCTGGAGTTGGCTCTGGACCTTGTCACCTGCCCTGGCCGACCCCGCTGTGTGTATGTCTGTCACTGGCCCCTGTCACTACATGGGTACCTGCCGCCAGCCCCAACAGCTAAGTGTGTGCATGGCACTGGCCCCAAGCATCACCAGTGGCTGCCCTTGTCCCCAGCCACTGGGCCTGGAGGCACTGCTGAGGACCCTGAGAGCCCTGCAGCCCCTGTGGAACCCTCTCCATGCTCACCAAGGTCCACAGTTGTCAGTCAAGAGAAATCAAGGACACATGTTAATGACATCAATCCCTCTACCCTGGGAGGGGCAAAGCATCATCCTGACCATGACTGACATGTGTTCTGGGTGTTGGTTTGCCTCTTCTGCCTGCAGGGTCTGGGTCATCATCACTGTCTGAGGACTTAGAGTCTCATAGCCTCCCCGACCTTACCTCAGACAAGCAAGCCGCTTCATGGCGCATGGAGCCCTTCACCTACCACACACCCTGGAAGCCCCCCGTATGGCCGGCAGGGAAGGAACTGCTTACAAACATAGCTGAAACATCGTCTGGACACAACGTGTCATGAGGGGGGATGTGTTCCTCTAAAATGTAATACTGGCCGCAAATCAATGACCACATTATGGTACCATGTCCCCAAGTGCAGAATACAACAGATGAGCACAGAGAGACTTCCTCTGAAAAAGGGAAATAAGTAACTACTTTCCTTCTTGCCTATCATTATTTGTTGGCAAGGCAAGGAATGTAAAACAATGTACAAGAGTAAGACAAGTATATCAGAGAATAGGAAGTATAGGCATTTTCACATAAATGAGGGCAGTTAATACATGCTAATGATATTTAAGTTCAATGGAAAGAAATGAACTATCTAAAATGACCATGTGGGAACTTTAAGCTATAAACTTGGAAAAAACTAAAAGTTAGATCTCTACCTTACATGTCATTCGTAAGAATAAGTTCCAGATGGGTAACAGAATCAAACAATTAAAAAAAAAAAAACTAAAAAAAATTAGAAGGGAGAATGTTTATGACTGGGAAGTAGGTAAGGCCTAAAATAAGAAATACGTTCTAAACGTATAAAGATTGACAAATATGATGACATCAACATCCAAAACTGTAAAATCAAAAACATTTTAAAAGCTTAAAAAAAGTAACAGATCTATTTTAAAAAGTTAAAAAATAGAAACAAGTCCGTATTACTAACATACATAATCGATGCAAGACCCAAATCCTGAATATATGAAGAACTCCTTTGTTCAATAAAAGACAAACACTAATAGGAAAAGAGTCAAAATATTGAAAGAGGCTGCTTGCAGTCAAGGAAATACAAATCGACACTACTTTGTATTGATTGATAGCCACTTTCATGTCTGGAAAAGTCCATTTAAAAATGGTAATGAAACTAGTTTAAGCCATAGGCATGGTGAAATTTTCAGAGGTTGATACAATTGGTGATAACAGGATGATAGGTTTAGTACATTGATACAGCTGCTCCGAAGGGCAGTGCCACAGTAACTGTAATAACTAAAAATGGCCATACACTTTGATTTGGAAATTCCACTTCTTGATCCTCCTAGAAAAGTAATTGCACAAGTTCATGAAGGGGCAGGTGTGGAGACGTATGGGGTTGTTAATTGGAACATTATTTATAAGAACAAATATAAAATAAAATCAAAATGAGGGGCACCTGGGTGGCTCAGTCAGTTGAGCGGCCAACTTGTGGTGTCGACTCAGGTCATGACCTCAGGGTCACGGGATAGAGATCCACATGGGGCTCCATGCTCAGCCAGGAGTCTACTTCTCTGTCTCTCTCTCCCTCTGTCTTTCCCCCACTTGCATGCACTCTCTCTCCCAAGTAAACAAGTAAACATTTAAAAAAATAAAATAAAAATGAAAACAACCTATACTCTACCAGTGCAGAAACAGCAGGCACTCAAAAGACAGCGGAGATAAACACGCAGTGACATTAGATCTGTGAGACACATGATATAGTGACAAAAAGGTTACAACACAGTATGTGTAATGTGGTAAACTGATGTAAAACAGAAACAGGCACACATATCAATCCCATGAGCACAGAGCCATGAATTTCTCTAGATTAGTGCTGCCCAGCAGGACTTTCTCTGATGAAAATGTCCTATAATCTTTGTTGCATAACATGGTTAGCCACATGTGGCTTTGAGTGTGCAAAATGTGGCAATTGTGACCCAGAAGCTGAATGTCAAATTTTATTTAATTTAAAACCCTCTAAGTTTAAAAAGCTGCACTTGGCTAGTGGCTCCCTAATGGACCACGTAGCTGAAGATTCACAAATGCATGATAAATCATCCCCAGAGGACTGTATTCAGGTGTGGAGATGTTCCACATAAGTATATTCCTGTATGACTTGTGTCACTGGACAAGTAACATTTAAAGAGGAAAATATAAGAAATAACTTCCTCAAAGATGTACAAAATCTGTCAAAAAAAAAAATAAAAGAGTAGTTACTGGCCAAATCATACTTTCTTGGTAATAGGATGTCCCTAAAAACATGTGGGAGTGGCCAACTGGTCAACCTTCACCTTGAGAAAGGCATGGCCAAAGAAGGCTGGTGTTCTGCTGGCTGGGCTGGGGCCCCAACCTGGGTGGGTAGAGTGGAAGGGCAATGCCATCGGGAACTCAAGGCTGAACTGGAAAGACCTACATCAGCAGACAAGCAGAAGAGTGGAGATAAGATTGAAACAGAAGAGCAAAAAGAGTTAGACGGGTGCAGGAGCCTGAAACAACTGGGCTTGCCTGTGGGAGTCACTGGGTAGCTGTACCAATAGCATCCTCTTGTCTCAGATGCCTAGGAATGTCTCCCTTTGAGTCGGTGTGTGCCGGTTGAGGCACGCAGAGTCACAATGGACATTCCCGCTATTGTACATATTTAAACAAGTAGCATCCATTTGGCTCATCCTTTTCACCAACAGACCATGTCCCCTGTTAACGGCTTGTTGATGTGCTCGATGCGGATGGATTAAGCATAGAATTGGAGCAGAAGAGAAGTTCCCCTTCAGAGCCCCTCTTGTGGTGTCTGCAGACCTAGCCGGGGAATCAGGCAGTTTGATTTAATGATGGAGAAATGCCTCACTGCTTCCCAAGCACTGCAGAGTAAAAGAAGGATTGCCAATGGGCTGTTTTATAGAGACCAACCATCCAGTTCTAAGTAGGAACAGACATGTCCTTGTTTATTCATTTCCAGCTTCCTCAACATAATAAAAAGATCCGATTTAGTGGGGTAAAACTCATAGATAACAACATCCTGAATTCATCATTTTTCTCAAGAATAGGATCTGGCCTCAGGGAATAAGCTTAGAAGCTGAATATTCTTCATCAGAATATTCTGCCCAAGGTGCTAAGCAGTTATCACGGCACCGCAGCTCTATAGGTGAGTACAGAACAAAACACGGTAATGAGCAGAGAACTCATCCGGAATGACTGGGTGCTTCGTGTGATAAGTGATGATGTCCACCAGTTCCTCAGCTCAGCTCAGCGACTTCTCCCCGCGTCCCCAGTCTGCCCAACTATCTGCACTGTGCTCAGAAATATGGGAGAGATGAGGCCACAGTGGAAAATTGGGGACCATGAACAGCAGAAGCCAGGGAGTTGCTCGAGGCAAGCTAGAGTCCAAGCGGGAATGTGCCCAAATCAGGCCAGGTCAGGCAGGTGGTGGGAGTGAGGCACAGGCCATCAGGAGCAAGACAGACGGCACACAGCTTCAGGAGTGCAACACAGGGAGAAGGAGACTCAGACAAGCCAGATGGGGCTGGTGAGCAGCAGGGCCTGTCCAGGGAGCAAGCTGACCTGCATGAGATAGGCAAATGGGATCCAGCCAACCTGGTGGGCTCTAGGATCAAGGGCCTGGCGTCTGGTAGTCATCCCAAATTGCTCACACTATCCATTAGTTTAGTAGGTCCTGCAAACTGAGTGGCTGAAACAACAGAAATGTACTGCCTTTCAGTTTCAGAGGCCAGGACTCTAAAAATAAAACATCGGCAGGCTTGGCTTCTTCTGGAGGCTGTAGCTAGAGTTCTGTTTCAGGCTGCTGTCCTTGGCTAAAGGATGGCCATTTTCATGTTCGCATGGCATTTTCCCTAAGTGTCTCTGTTCAAATTTCCTTCCTTCCTTCTTTCCTTCCTTCCTTCCTTCCTTCCTTCCTTCCTTTCTTTCTTTCTTCCTTTCCTTCCTTCCTTCTTTCTTTCTTTCTCTTTATTTCAGATTTATTTATTTATCTAAGAGACAGAGAGAGAGAGAGAGCATGAGCAGGAGGGGCAGAGGGAGCTGGAGAGAGAATCTCAAGCAGACTCCACACCGAGCACAGAGCCTGACACAGGGCTCCCTCTCACAGCTCTGAGATCACAACCTGAGCCAAAACCAAGAGCTGGACGCTCAGTCGACTGTGCCACTCAGACGCCCCCAAATTTTCTTTTTTTTTTTTTTAAAGATTTTATTTATTTAATTGACAAAGATCACAAGTAGGCAGAGAGGCAGGTAGAGAGAGAGAGGGGGAAGCAGGCTCCCTGCTGAGCAGAGAGCCCGATGTGGGGCTCGATCCCAGTACCCTGGGATCATGACCTGAGCCAAAGGCAGTGGCCTTAACCCACTGAGCCACCCAGGCGCTCCCCCAAATTTTCTTTTTTAATAAAGACATCAGTTATAACTGATAGGGCCCATCCTAAATGACCTCATTTTGATTGATTACTCTCAAAATATAAACACACAAAGTCTAAGAACTGTCTGTGAAGTAGAAGGAGAGAGTAACTAAGAAAAGGAAAAACATTTATAAAGACAAAATATTCAGAACTTTACTATTATCCTAAAATGGAAAGGCTTGAGTTTCAACTGTACCATTTACCAGCCATCTGTTCTCAATAGGCAATAATCAAAAAAAATTGCACCTGGCCACATGGGACAACTGTCCTAAATAGAGATGACATCAGCAAGTGACGTCCACCACTTGTGATCTTCAGATCCCACCTCTACAAAAGAGAATGCTTATAAAATCTTCCTTGAGCCACAAAGTCAACCTATAGGTTGGGACAGACTGGGACAGACCAGTGGAGCCGGGTCAGCTGCAACAAGGGCCTCCGGCTGCTGCCTTTGACCTGCTGCAATTCAATATGAAAGTGAGGAAATCACATGTGAACCAAACACCCTGGGAATTTTTGAATCCTGACGGCACGCAAACCCATGAGAACACTTCACAACATTTTACATCAGTTCCCTGTGCTAAAGAGGTCCATATGGACTCACATTGTCTTGACCTTTGTCCATCTACTCTTTCTCAAGCAGAGTTCTCGAAAAGCACGGTGCTGACCCTTCACATGAAATGTGCCCGGCAGCTCAGATTGCTCAACAAAAAACAAAGGCACTTAGGATTCAACCGTTCTCCAAACAACGGCTTTCCGAACTTCAATGTGTGCAGTTGCTGAGTCTGTTTCCAATTATCCTGGGAAGCTGCGACCATGGCCTCACCCTTTGCTCAAGACAGTGTTGGGCTGCCATGAAGAGAAAGATGTGCAGAGAATGGTCACCAAGAAAGGGCCCTTTCGCTGGTGGGCCATCGGCACCTTCGTACGTGTGGCCACATGTATGAGAAATGGGACCAAAGGGAACCATATTCCTTCCACGTGTATTTATTGAGCACTTAGATGTTCAAGTGCTATTCAAGGCATTGGAGAAAGAGAGATGCAGCAAGACAAAGTTCTGGCTTTGTGAAGCTTACATTCTAGTGGAGCAACCAAATGTCTCTATCTCTGTCTCTGCTTACACCTACACCTGTGTATCTCTGTCTATCTTTGTATCTTCTACTGCACGCGTGAGTGTAATCTAACTACGCATAGCAATGTGTCTTCTGAGGTCAGATAAAGCAGGACCCATGCATGAGTGTACGGCTGAAGTGAGGCTATTTATTTTAAATAAGCGGTCCATGAATGGTCCTTCGGAGAAAGTGATGCGTGGACAAGGATTCAAATGGAGTGAGCCAAGTACAGATTCGGAAAAACAAGTCTTCCAGAGGAAGGGACTGGTGAGGGTAAAATGAGTGTCAGTGAAGCGGTGTGAGCTAGGGGAGAGGAGTGTGGCAGAGGGCTCGGTAGGGCCATTAGCCAAGGCTCTTGTGCAAACTGCAGGATAATATTGGATCGCTCCACCCCCTCCTGCACCCCTAGCCTAACCTCTCCTTCCTTCCCTTGGAAAAGGTACTATTCCCTCAGGCACCCAGAAGACATGCCTGGTCTCGTCTTGCTGCTTTCTTCTTCCTCCCGTCTTTCTCACTACCCCCATCACAGTAGCTAAATATTTAATTAACATATTCTTAAACATTTCATTGAAGTATAATAAACATATGGAAAAGAGCACAGAGCTGTAGAGCTGGATGGATTTTCGTGGCCTGCACATGGCCAGGTGGAGATACCCTCAAGACCGCGCCCCAGAAACCCTGGGGTCCTCTGCTCTAACGCCTCCCCATGTAACAAATTAACATCATTAATTTGACCCAATTCTGTGCTTTAGATAAATGGACTCGTAGAACATGGCCCTTTTCTTTTTCACTTCCTTCTTGTACTTTAACGTGATACTTGTCAGATTCATCTGTATCAATGCGTTAGTTGTACACCATTCGTTCTCATTGCTTATGGTGCTCCGCTGTGGGAACACACCACAATTTATAAATGTATTCTATTAGAAGTGGGCACTGAACAGTTTCCAGCATTGGAATATTATAAATAGCGCTGCTATGAATGTTGTAGGATATGAAGTTTGGTGAACACATGTATGTATTTTTGTTGAACCTACGCCTAAGAGAGGAATTGCTCATACAATAGGTGCGTGTTGAGATGGTGTAGATCTTACTACAAGGTTTTTCAATATTGATTCACTTAAAAATAACATTTGTTTTTAAGATAATAAAAGTAGCACATATTATTGCTGGGAATTTGGAAAACAAAGTAAAATAAAACAAAATGAAACTGTGTATTAGTTTTTATTTTTGCAATTACAGAATTGGGATCACGCTATATACCCTTATGTTTTCATTTTACATTTGTAGCATTTTCAATATAATTAAATGTTTTCCAAAAGCGAAAGTTTTAATGACAGCATCTGGATATGTCAAAATAAATTTAATTACTTAAATTTAAAAAGTATTTTATTATTGTAAACAGTGCTTCCATGAATATTACTTCATGAATTTTATGCACATTTCTGATTCTTGTCCCTGAATATATTTTGAGAAACAATTTCTGAATCAAAGGACTTACTACAAGAACTAAAGCTCTTGCTTTCTGCTGCTTAATTTTTTTCGGAGAATTGAAAACAGAACTCATTTACAGTTCTACCAGCATTTGACTGATTAATTCCATTGACAACATAAGTGTATACTATTTTATCAATTAACATTACATGATAGCAATTAATATTAAAAGTTTATGTGTTCATTGGCCCTTTGCATCTTTGGTAACTACCCTGTTCACATCTTCTGCTCATTTTTGGGGGTATTCAAGTCTCTCCATTGATTTGGTAGTACCTTCATATTTTCAAATTATGAACCGCATCTTTATTGTGTCCTCATCTTTTTTTTTTTAAAGATTTTATTTATTTATTGACAGAGAGAGAGATCACAAGCAGGCAGAGAGGCAGGCAGAGAGAGAGGAAGGGAAGCAGGCTCCCTGCTGAGCAGAGAGCCCAATGCAGGGCTCGATTCCAGGACCCTGGGATCATGACCTGAGCTGAAGGCAGAGGCTTTAACCCACTGAGCCACCCAGGTGCCCTGTGTCCTCATCTTTTCACCTATATTTGCAACTGCTCTTGTTCTGTGAAAGAAGGCTCATGCCCCATAGACAGAGAAGGCTCGAGAGCTACAATTCACCTTCCTTGAAAGGAAAGTACACATATGTTTTGGATTCACATCTGTATCACTAACATCATTTCTATTTGTGGTGATCTGTTGATTGCAGATGATTTGTACCTGGAATGATAATTAGAATTGTGACCCTCTACATTGTTCTTAAGCCTGTATAAATCAAAGAAGTAGAAGTGACTTAGGGGACTGCCTCATCCAGGGTCATCATTGTAAAGACAGGGAAACTGAAGCACAGATCACATCAAAGATTTGCTAAAGGTCATAAACAGAGATCGGTGTCAGAGAATTAGAACTCAGGTTTCCCTTCATCGGTTGACTCCTTGGCTCGTGAAAAACAATCCTACCCTCTCTCTCTGTATGAATTTCTTTTGTGTTACATGCACACAGACACACATAGTGTATTTCTCCTTTTTCTTTGGGAATCGCGTTCATTTGGTGTAGAACACGGGCAGCTAGAGGTCCCTGAATACCAGCACCTGAAAGGGCACTGCTTAACATCTGGATCCTCTCTCCCTGGGCTCCAGAGCAGAGGTCTCGGCCTGGGTCTGACTTCCCGGGTCACTGGGTAAACCACTATGGTGAACACACTCGTCCCTTTATACCTCCCCGAGGTCTCTTCTGTGACTGGTGCCTGAGGCTGGTTTCCTCTATGACTCCTTTCTGATGCTCAGATCCATATGCAGAGGTAGAGCCTAAATGAGCTCCTGGAACACTTCCAGGGCCTTGTGGGAAAGCTGGAGTATGACCAGTGCCAAAAGGGCCTGTCTGCAAGTTGGAGAGGATCCAGAGATGGAAAGATGTCTGAATTCCTCCGAGCGCATCCTTTCAGTGGACATTTCCCAAAGCAAGACTGGCCCCTAAGGATGACATTTCATTAGAGCCCAGTTTCTTGGCAGTGTTCTCTGTAAAGCTACAAGGACATTTACTTCAAAACCAAAAATCTGGAATATATCTCAGATCATAAAATCAGACTCGCAGAAAATTTCAAAGTGGCATGAGAAATGGAGGTCCAGGGCTCATACTGAGCCACACTTCGTGGTTGGCTGTTCATTACAGTAAGATGGCTTCACCACCCTGGCCAGCTTGAAATCATCTGGCTTCAGGGTACAAATTAGGGACTGCGAGGTAATTCAAGAAGGAATCTTGCAGGAATTTCTGAATTGTAACACCTACATCACTCCAACCAAATTCGCTTTAAACACTTCATACATTGACTGTTTTCAGATTGCAAAAGTAAACATGTGAAGCCCTCATTTTGCACAGGTTTACAAACATTCCAAGGTTAGAATGCACAATACATGACCAGCATTTATTTTGCATGTCCTGCTTCAGGAAACTTAAAAGTGTAGATAAGCCAGAGAAGCCTGGCTAATGTCTAGACGAAGACAATCTGTAAGTCACTAATTGTTTTTCCATTTATAATTCAGGTAAAACACAGGGTTTCTTTTTTTTCACAGTAAGTTTCTTGGTTTTGGATTGTGTTATCTACGCATAGAATAATTTCAGAGCTACTTTAGGAATTATTCAGATCTCGTGTCTTCTTACTTAATCAAAAGAACAAAGTTAAGCCAATATTTCCAAATGGAAAATAGCATTAATCAAAGGCAAAGTATTATTTAAACCAACTGCCACTGGAATTGAGCGATGAAAAAGAAAATGTTCTCATGTGTTCCCTGTTCCTCCTTAGGGTGAAAATAGCCCATGCTTTGTTTTCAGACTTTACCAAGGGAGATGCAGCAGAAAATAAATCACAGCCCGTGGATCTCTTCCTTCCAGCTGTCTGCATAGTCAGTATTGATCGCCGCTGAAATAGCTGTGGTTTATGCTGATTTATCCATGTAACACCCCATGAACAGGGGCAGCTCCCTGGATTCCCAGAGCTTTTCCATGGGAACTTGGGAAAGGGGCTTATGCTGAACATACTATGCTTTGTCCCCTGCACTGTGCTTACTGACTGGAGACTGCTTACCACAGCCGTCTGTATACCAGACTCATTAAAATGGGGGATGCTAAGGTCTCTGATTCTGTAAAAATACCTGAATGTGTTTGGAACAACGAGCAAACAGCTAGAGCTAGAGTGAGGATTGTTTGGTGACTCTTCTCAGACATTAGCCAACATGGAATCGTGCACGCTTCGGTGTTCACAGCTGACGGCAGGATATTGTCTTTTCTGAAATTTGAGTGTTTTTTTTTTCCCCCCAGCTTTATTGAGGTATGATTGGCAAAGAAAATTGTATATATTTAGGCTACACACTGGGATTTTTAAAGCAGGAGGAGGTAATCTTCATATACATTGTGAAGTGATTATCACTATCAAGTTAACTCACATGTCTATCCATTCACATAGTTACCTCTTTTGTGGTAAGAAGACTTGAGAACTACTCTCTTAACTAATGCTAAGTATACAATGCAGTGTAGTTACCATGCTGTACATTAGCTCTCCAGTACTTGCTCATCTTATTACTGGAAATTTGTATCCTTTGAATGAACCTCTTCTCATTCCCACCACCTCCCTGAATCCCTGGCCACCACCGCTCTACTCTCTGGTTCTGTGAGTTTGAGATTTTTTTTTCTCTTGAAAAGATGTTGAATTTTATCAAATGTTTTTTCTGCAGCTGTTGAGATAATCATATGATTTTAATCCTTTATTTCATTAATGTGGTGTATCCCATTTATTGATTTGCATTATGGGGAGCCATCCTTGCACCCCTAGGGTAGATTCCACTTGATTGTGGTATATGATCCTTTAATGTGCTGTTGATTTCGGTTTGCTAGTATTTGCTGAAAATTTTGGCATCTATGTACATCAGGGATATTGGACTATTGGTCTATAATTTTCTCTCCTTGTAGTGTCCTTGCCTGGTTTTGGTATCAAATTGTAAATTGAGTTTGCAAGTATTGTCTTGTTATTAAAGGAAGGATTTAGTGAGATTTCAGAGGACAGTAGGCACTTACAGGCTGCAGAATGAGCATGGGATAAGCATGAGAACAGAATATCCCTTATTTACTGGTCATTCGGCCAGTGGCATGTCACTGAAACCCTTTGAGCCTCGGCAGCTATATCAGTGAAACTGGAACCATGACACCTTACTTTGATATGAGAGACTAATGGAGATGATCAATGAGGACACACTCAGTGAAGTAGATCAATGGAACAGAATAGAGAAAGCAGAAATAGACCCACACCCATATGCCCAACTGATTTCTGATTGAGGTGAAAAGGCATTTCAGTGGAGGAAGAACAGCCTCTCAATAAATGAACAAATGGTGCAAAGCAATTGAAAATCTATAGGCAAAAATATAAAATAAAAGTTACTTTGACTGACACCTCATATGTTATGCAAAATTAACTCAAAATGCATCACGGGTTTATATGTAAAGTGATTTAAGAAAGTTTTATTGATAGTCCTAAACTGGGAACAATCCAAATGCCCCTCATTGGTTGACTGGACAAAGGAATAGGTGAAGAATTCCTAGACTTGGTAACAAAAGCATGATCTATAAAAGGAAAATTTGATAACCTAGACCTCATCACAACCGAAATCTTTTGCTCTTTGACTCTGTTAAGAGGATGAAAAGCTGAGCTTCAAATTGGGAGAAAGTATTTGCAAACCCCACATCCAATAGAGACTTAATCTAGAATTTATAAAGAACTCAAATCTTCAACAAAAGAAGAAAGAATATCCAAGGGAAAAAAGACAGTCTCTTCAACAAATGGTGTTGGAAAAACCGGACGGTAACATGCAAAAGAATGAAACTGGAACACTTTCTTACACCATACCTAAAAATAAATTCAAAATGAATGAGAGACCTAAATGTGAGACAGGAAACCATTAAAATCCTAGAGAAAAACTCAGGCAGTAAGCTTTTTGACATCAGCCATAACATCATCTTCCTAGATAGGTCTCCTGAGACAGGAAACAAAAGCAAAATAAACTACTGGGACTTCATCAAAATAAAAACTTCATCACAGTGAAAGAAACAATCAATAGAACTAAAAGACAGCCTACGGAGTGAGAGAACATATTTGCAAATAATGTATCTGATAAAGGGCTAGTATCCAAAATATATAAGGAACTTACCGAACTCAACACCCAAAAACCCAAATATCCAGTTAAAAAATGGAAAGAAGACATGAACAGATATTTCTCCAGAGAAGATATACAAATGGCCAACAGACACATGAAAAGATATATATATATATATACATATATGTGTATATATATATATATGCCATATATATGCCATATAATAGAATATTATTTGGCCATAACAAAGAATGAAATCTTGCCATTTGCAGTGACATGGGTGGAGTTAGAGGGTATAATGCTAAGCAAAATAGGTCAGTCTGAGAAAGACAAATACCATATGATTTCACTGATACGTGGAATTTAATAAACTAAACAAATGAACATGGGGGGAAGAAAAGAGAAGCAGACCAAGAAAGAGACTCTTAACCATAGAGAACAAACTAAAGGTTACTGGAGAGGAGGTAGATGGGGGAAGGGGTTAAATGAGTAACGGGGATTAAGGAGTGCACGGTGGTGACGAGCACTGGGTGTTGTACGTAAGTGATGAATCACTAAATTCTATACATGAAACTAATATTGTGCTGCATGTAAACTAGCTGGAACTTAAAAAAAAAACTTGGAAAGAAAAGGAAACAAAACAAAAAGAACGCTGAAGCTCATGGTAACAATTAAAAAAAGATCAAATTAGAAAATGGGCAAAAGACATAGACTGACATTTTACTGCAAAGAATATACAGATGGCAAATAAGCCCATGAAATGATGTTTAACATCATTAGCCACTAGGGAAATGTATATTGAAATCACAATCAGATATCGCTACACACCTACCAGAATGGCTAAAATAGAAAGTGACAACGCCAAATGCTGGCAAGAATGTAGAGAAACTGGATCACTCATACACTGCTGGTGGGAATATAAAATGATCTAGTCACCCTAGAGAAGAATATGGAAGTTTATAACAAAAGTAAAAAATGCTCTTACTGCATGACCTAGCAATTTCCTTTTAGGCATTTATCCCAAAAAAATAGAAACATACAAAAACTTGTCCATGAGTATTCTGAGAACGTTGTTAGTAATAGCCCAATCTGGAAATAATCCAAGTATCCTTCAATGGATGAATAGTTAAACAAACCATGGTACATCCATACTATGAAATAAAAAGTAAAAAAGAATGAACTATTGATACACATGACCTGGATGAGTATAAAGTGAAAAAAGGCTATCATAGGTTACATACTAGGTGTTCTTATTTATATGGCATTTTTAAAATACTGCATTGTTTCTTGAAATACCATATTAAAAATTATAGTGATGGGGTCCCTGGGTGGCTCATTTGGGTAAGTGTCTGCCTTTGGCTTGGGTCATGATCTTGGGGTCCAGGGGTTGAACCCCATATCAGGCTCCCTGCTCAGTGGAGAGTCTGCTTGACCCTTCCCTTTGCCCCTCACCCCTGCTTGTGTTCTCTCTCTCTCACTCTGCCCTCTCTCTCAAATAAATAAATAAAATCTTTAAAAAAATTATAGTGAGGAGAACAGATTAGTGGCTGTCAGGTGCTGAGTGGGAAGGGGGAAGAAGGTGTCTGCGTCTAAGGATAGTAAGTACCAAAGATCTTTGTGACGGAGCTGTTCTTGTTGTGGTCACATAATCAACACATGCAATAAAATTGCATGAAACTAGTACACATGCGCACGCATGCATACACACACACACACACACACACACACACACACACACACGAATACCTATAAAACTGGTGAAGTCTGGGGGCACCTGGGTGGCTCAGTGGGTTAAGCCTCTGCCTTCGGCTCAGGTCATGATCCCAGGGTCCTGGGATCGAGCCCCGCATCGGGCTCTCTGCTCAGCAGGGAGCCTGCTTCTCCCTTTCTATCTGCCTGCCTCTCTGCCTACTTGTGATTTCTCTCTGTCAAATAAAAAAATAAATAATCTTTAAAAAAAAAAAAAACAAAAAAAAACTGGTGAAGTCTGTATAAGTTTGATAGATTCTATCAATGTCGGTTTCCTGATTAGGATCTTATACTATAATATACAGTAAATTATCATTTGGAGAAGCAAGGGAAAGTGGGCACAGAATCTCTTTGTATTGTTTCTGACAACTGCGTGTGAATCTACAACTATCTCAAAATAGAAAGTTTCTAAAAATGCAAAAAATTATAGAAGGTAACTAAAATTCAAGACATACAGCAAAAGAGTAAAAGGTAACATGAGATGGATGAGTCTGAGAAACTGTCTGAGCCATAGTCACATCCAGAGGGGGCTGAGAAAATGCTTGGTGGCTGATGTTACTTGAGGATGTAATCCAGCAAAATAAATTGTTAGGTAAACAAACAATCACGAAGAAAAAACGGGATCCTGAAAATGGGGGCTGGAGGCCCAGAGGTGCAGTAAATGAAAGAGTGTCTTGGGATGAGACTCTGCAGCTTTCCAAGAGAGCAACCCTAGGGATGAGAGCAGCAAACCAGAAAACTCCAGGAAAAGAGAGCCCGGGGAGGAAAATACAGTGTTTCATGCTCTAGATGTAGAATTGCGCACTTGGATAAACTTGAAGATATGGAGAAGACACATCATTATTCTTAACAAAAGGAACAAGAAAGAAATGAGAAACTCCAAGGAAAACAGAAAACTCTGAAGCCTGGGGCCCCAATGTGATCAAGTCAAATGTGCCGTATTTTAAGCAACTGATGCAGAGTAAGGAAACCGAATATATTTTATCTCAATGCTATAGAAATTCACAGCCCAGGGATCATACCATGAGACCACACAGAGATATAATTCTTGCAGACCACTTCACCATGAAATGGACAATATTTTTAGTAATAACAATGTTAATATCATTACTTAACTTTTAAACTTTTGAATTCAACCATAGACAAAGTATGGAAGACATAGTTATGGTTACAACACACTGAGACTGCTAAAAGTTTGACAATTTGAAAATAAAACTGGTGTAAGGTAGAAAGTAGGCATGAGAGAATGGGGGGGAGGGAGGGAAGTGAGAGATAGACAGAGAGAGGGAGACTAATACTTTCATCTTTCATTAGCAAAACCCAGAACCAGTAATGGAAATACACATCTATCATTTAATTTAACAAACCAATGAAAGACCAATGAAAAGAGGCAATATGGGTGAGTCATTTTATTTATTTTTTTAAAGATTATTTATTTATTTATTTGACAGACAGAGATCACATGTAGGCAGAGAGGCAGGCAGAGAGAGAGAGAGAGGGAAGCAGGCTCCCCGCCAAGCAGAAAGCCCGATGCGGGGCTCAATCCCAGGACCCTGAGATCATGACCTGAGCTGAAGGCAGAGGCTTTAAACCCACTGAGCCACTTAGGCACCCCTGGTGAGTCATTTTAAACCACATTCTGGTGCCAGCTACGGTTGGGTTCCAATCCCAACTCTGACTTGAGTTGTTCCATTACCTTGAACAAGTTAATTCAAACCTTTGTACATTTTTCCCCTCATCTGTAAAATATCCTTGGCAATAGGGTCTGCCTCAAGGTTGTTACAAAGATGGAATGAGTGATTATTTCTAAGGTACTTAGTGCCTGGTCATAACAGGTTTACTATGCAAGTATTTGATAAATAAACCATGACATTTTGGGAAAGGCTCAGAGAGTAGAAGTCAGGAGTGGTGTATGAAGTCATCACATTCATTGTGAACACTAGCCTAGCACTGAAAATAAGGAATGGACATATTTTCATGTTTTTAATTCTAGGAAGAGAAGAACGAAAACCAGAGAAGCTGAAGGAGAATAGCTTTAAGAACAAGGACTAGGTATAGAGAGGGATGAGGTGTCACACGGTCTCTTCTTTATTTAAAAAATACACACACACACACACAGTCAAGCACAAGGCAAAGGCAAGGGCTAAGGCCTGACAGATTGAACTGGCAAAGGAACAATGAATCCTCTTTAGATAAAAACAGTTTATTGCTTATGTAAGCAGTAGAAGGAAGAGTGGCCAAAAGTGCCAGGTCCCTGTAGCTCTTACCCAGGGAGACAGCCAAACCCAAGTGGCCAGATGACTGCAGCATGAGCAGGGGGGACACCCTCTGCCTGGAGACCCAGTTCCAGCCTGCGACTGTAACCCGTGTGCGGATACTGAAGGCTCCCTCCTGCATTGGAACCTGGCAGGAGAGGAGAAAGCCATCTGACAGCCTCCCCAGGGGAGGCAGGGAGGCTAGAGGGGATGGCCTTGCAGCAGACTTAGGTCAGTGGTTCGAGACTTACTTTGTGTGTGGCCTATGTGGATACACACACGATTGCCATGACCAGGATGCACATGCCTACATACATGTATATATGTGTGTACGTCTTGTTCAGTTCATGCTTACGGTCAAGTTTTCTTCCACATGTACATGTGAATGCATACAGTATACAGTGGTTTCATGTATAGAACACAGTATATGGCGTCCTAGTTCAGAGTACATAGCGATGGAGGGATTCACCTCCAGGCGAGGTCTCCCAGGCACGCAGAATCAGGGTGACATGACCCTCCGTGGACAGGAAGAGGGACCAGGGTTGACCAGTGTTTGAAGGAGGAACAGCTCCATCTGCACATCTTGCCCAACCAGGACATTGTCCTGGTAGCTGAAACTTACAGAGAAAGTTCAGGAAAAGTAAAGGCGTTAGAATGGTTTGAAAATGAATAATGGAAATGGCTAAACTAATCTGAAAATGAATAATGGAAATGAGTGAGCTAATGTGGTTCATTGAAAAACTTCACTTTCTTGTTCAAAAGGGTCATTGAAAATGGTAAGAGTGAGATTGGTGGGGCCAGACTCCGCAGGGGACCATTAGATGACTTAGTATTATTTCAAACCCTCAGGATAAAACTACTTCATGGAGAAAGAAATTGGCAGTTGCCTCTGTTTCGCAGGAAGGGGTGAGGGAATATGAAAAGAAAACTCTGAGCCGGAGGGTTCCCATCTGTAGAACAAGGATTAAAATGTGTACCCTGCTTACGTCACAGGTGATGGCAGAGAACAAATGAGCAAGCAAGAGGCTTCGATGTTGCCTTGCCCTGAGTAACTGCCGCATCCCGGACACAGGTCACCCCCTGTGTCCGAGTGGGAACGGGGCTGAGGGTCCCGATTACCAGACAGGTCTTATAAGAGCACTCGATGGATTACAGAGTACTGAGAAAATAGCGTGTGCTCTTCCAGTGATAGGGAGAGCCATCGAAAGGAGTCTGACTCAAGGGTTTGGAAGCTTCGCTTACCCTTGAGTAATTCTTTTCAGTACAGAGATTACGGTTGGTGTTATCACTTCATAAAGAGCTGTGCTCAAAGGAAGCCAGGCTCTGACCCTCGTCAGCTGTGGACCTTACACTTGTGTTTTCCCTCCTTACGTCTTAATTTCCTCAGACGTGAAACATGGCTGATGACACAGTCTTTGCGGAGTTGTGAGAATGAAATGAGATAACGTTTTTAAATGCTTGGCAAGGTACTTAGCACTTGGCAAATAATAAAAGGAGCTATGGCAAGTGCTTTTATTGTGAGAGTTACTATTTTTATGTATGTTGGCTCTGGTAAAAATGGAAACTGGGTAGCAGGAAATCACCATGGGCTGGACGGAGCAAACTGTTCTGATGCTACGAGTAATACCTGTGCACTATTTTTTCTTCGCTGGAGGGAGTCCTCCCTCAGGATCTCCCGTAGTCTCTCATATCAGTGTGAGGCAGGTGTTACAGCTCCAATTTCCCTGATGCAGACAGCCTCGCAGGGTTTCTATGATGTGCCCTTGGCCTGTGACCAGTAAAGAAACGGGAGATTCTGTGTCTCTGTCTTATGTCCATTAGGCAACCCATGAATACATACTGCCTTCTGATATTTCACTAAATCCCTCCCCCGAAAATTGCTTTCCTTAGTTCTATGATGAAAGAATTTGCTTCAAATTTAAAAAAAAAAAATTTATCCTAGAACATCAGGCCTGGGTAATAACTTGGAGACCGACCCTTCAAACCCCTAAACATATCAGGCTGGGAGCGGGTTTTCTCAAGAAGCGGAGACACTCCAAGTCCCAAAGCTAGTAAATATTGATAGCAGAATCCAGATGGTCTACATCTTATGGAAATGTCTTTTTAATGTGCCATGTGGCTTCTCAGACGGCCCCATTGATTTGTTTCTGTGTTTGTGTGTAAGAGTGTGTTTTGCACGCTGCAAGTGTAAACCCATTGCAGGGCTCCACCTGTCTCCGCCTTCCGGGTGGATAAGGGCTTCCTTGCGAGACTGGTATTTGCCGTGCAGGATATCCCCCCAATCATAGGCAAGCTCTTGTAATAAAACGTGCTCTATAGCCAGAGTCGGTACAGCCGTTTCGACGTCCAGGCTCATTCAAAAAGGTGCAGCAAGAACTTCCTGCAGGATCCTGCTGGGTTGGGCTGGAGGAGCTTGTCTAACACAGATGCCCCGAAGCCTAGATGCTGCTCCTCGGGGTAGCTGGAGAGTGTATTGCTGAAATGAGAACTTGACTCCAATCATGTTAAGCAAATAGCGGCAACATCAGCCCATCCACAGAAGTCATCAGGCTCGCGAGACATGAAATATTGTCCAGTCCACCAACCTAAATAACCATGGCCACGGCTGGGCAGATTGTGTAAACAACTACTAAAACCTCTCTCCTCCATGAAATATAGTCACCTGTTGTCTGCTGCCAAAACCAATAAACCAGCTCCTTGGCTGAGTCATCTAAACATTTCCTTGGACAGCAACAGTTTTCTACTCGAGCTGCAAAGCCAAGCTGCGTGACAAATATACCATCGGTCCTATCTTTGGATATGAGTGATGTTTTCTATCAGCCCACTAAAAACATACCCTGCTGTTATGGATAGAGTGCCAATCGTTTTGGAAAACACAGTGAAAAGAACAATGCATCATTTTTCCATGGTCTGAGACCTGTGGATTTTGTTAAAAAGACTTAAATGGTTTTCGAAAGCCATGAAACACACCATTCTTTCCCCTCACACACAGTGCACGCCATCTCTTCCGCAAGCTGTGTGCTGGGGGTGGGCTTCAGCCCCACAGGACCTGTCCCACGGAGGACTTTGAGGCCTGCCTGATGCCCCCTTTTTTCCAGGAGCCCCTACACTACACTATATGGTCTGTAATTTATAGACTGCAAGTTACCTGGAGTTCGTATGACACTTTCCAGATTGTATCAGCAGCAGTTCTATACAAGTTTGACCGATTTTGAAATCTACCCTCTGTGGGTGTGGCATAGCCCCCTTTCAGCACAGTTACACTTCCTGTGTATCTGGATCGTGTGGAGTATAGAGGACAAACCCTCATAGCGTGTCTAGGGCTGGTTAATCGGGACACACTGGTAAAGCAGGAATTACAAACTTTCCAGACATTAGTCGTAACTATTTGATTTCAATTTCAAAAACGTGAATGGGGCCAAGTTGCATCTTACCGCCTTTCTTACAGAAGGCATAGCTGTAGTTCTTTGCAGTTATTTAAAGTAGAACTTTCGCAAAGCAATGTGAGCTCAGAATATTGCCAGATTTTTTCTAAAATGAAAAAAAATGCCAATACTTTACAACCGTTTCTTCCATTCCCAATTTGAGAGCAGTACTTTAATGTTTTATGGGGGTCTTCCAAAACACCCAGCTTAATTTTTCATACTCAGCAGCTGTCTTTTCATACTGATACATGAGTTTCATAATACTTGATTGTAGTGTACTAGATATAAATGATATAAACTGTTTTAGAAAGTGTAAAATTTGTGTTTAGGCTTAAGAATAGCTTGCTAGTCCGAAGCTTTCTACGCTGCCACGTATTTCTGTCAGTGTGCTTAATTGGTTAACTCAGCAAGTTAAGGAGGAATAAGGTAGCCTATGTTGTGATATTTCTCGTTAAAAAAAGATGATGGATAGGCTGGTCTTCCCTTTATCCACTTAAAAAAATAATAGACTGTATTTTAGAGCAGTTTTAGGCTCACAGCAAAATCAAGCCGGAAGTACAGAAGAGTTCTACCACAGATGCCCCTCCCCCCTCCACACACACCAAAGAGCCTCCCTGTCTGTCAGCGTCCCAGCACCACTGGGTGGTATATTTATTATAATCAATGAATCAGTTTTGAAGCATCATTGTCAACCGAAGTCCGTCATTTAAATTGGGGTTTACTCTTGGTGTTATATATTCGATGTGATGTTTTCTATCAACCCATTAAAAACACACCCTGCTGTTGTGGGGGTTTGGACAAATGTATAAAGACAAGTTTCCACCCTTCCAACACCGTACAGAAGAGTCATACTACCCTAAAATCCTCTGTGCCTTGCATGTTCATCTCTGTCTCCCCACCAAGCCCCGTACAACCACCGACCTTTTCACTAACTCCATGGTTTTAGCTTTTCCAGATGTCCTATAGTTGGGATCAGACACTATGTAGCCTTTTCGGACAGATTGGCTTCTCTCACTTAGGAATATGCCTTTAAGTCTCCTGTCTCTTTTTGCGGCTTCAAAGCTCCATTCTTTTTAGTGTTGAGTAATATTCTATATTCTGGATGTACTGCAGGTTATTTGTCTAGTCATCTAAAAGGATATCTTGGTTGCTTTACACCTTTTTTTTTTTTTTTTTTGAGAGAGAGAGAGAATGAGTGGGTGCAGGGTGAGGGAGGTACAGAAGATCGATAGAGAGATGGAGCTTGATCTCATGAACCTGAGATTATAGCCTGAGCCAAATCAAGAGCCGGCCCCTTAAACAACTGAAGTGCCCCACTTTGTACATTTCTTATTTAAGACTTCATTTTAAGATAATGGTAGATTCACGTGCAGTCGTTAGAAATAATACAGGGAGATCCCATGTACCTTTTAAGGAATTTTCCCTAATGACAACTATTTGCAAAATTATAGTACAATGTAACGACCAGGTTATAGACGTTGATACAATACACTGACCTTATTCAATTTTCTTTAGCTTTCCTTGCACTCATTTGTGCATGTGTTTCGAAGTCCCCTCTTTGACCTTTATATCCACCCCCACCTGACTTCCCCTTCTCTCTACCCTCATCCACAGCACCTTGCAACCATTAATTTATTCTCCATTTCAGAATATTACATAAATGGAATCACATAGTATGTTAGATATTTAACAACAGCTTAACTGAAATATAATTTACAAATCACAAAATTTAACCTTCTAGAATGTACAGTTCAGTGGTTTTTAGTATATTTACCAGGTTGTGCAACCATCACCACTAACTACAAATATTTAAATACCCCCTATCCATTAGCAGTCATGTGTCACTCCCACTTTCCCTAGTCCTACTGAATGACTAATAAATTGTAACAATGTCATAAGTAGGAGAGAGAAATTTGTAATGTTCTAAGTTAACTGCACTACACATTAGGCAGCATTGTGTGATTTGAAGGTAAACTTTGATTAGTTGAAACAATCTTAGAAACTCTATTATAATTATGAAAGTAAAGAATAGATGTATAATTTATATATCAAGAGCAAAGATAAAATGGGCGCCTGCGTGGCTCAGTGGGTTAAGCCGCTGCCTTCGGCTCAGGTCATGATCTCAGGATCCTGGGATCAAGTCCCGCATCGGGCTCTCTGCTCAGCGGGGAGCCTGCTTCTCCCCCCACTTCTCTCTGCCTGCCTCTCTGCCTACTTGTGATCTCCCTCTGTCAAATAAATAAATAAAAATCTTAAAAAAAAAAAGAACAAAGATAAAATGGAATCTTAAAATGCTCAGTTAAAAACCAGAGAAGGTAGGACAAATGGGGAGAACCAAAAACAAATACAATCAATAGAAAACAATTATGCAATTTGTTGCTGTTAGTCCAAATATTTTAATAGTACATTAAATATTAAAGAACAAAATTCAGCCAATTAAATTTGAAGATGTAATTGACTTTATTAAATGATTTATGAGTCCAGCAACATCCTTTCTAGCAAGTAGAGGGGAGCTCTGAGGACTTGGGTAAAATGGAAGGATTTTATAGAAGGGAGGGGGGTAAGAAAGCTATTAACAAAAGAAAAAGATTGTTCCAGGCAAAGTGTTTCCCTTAAGGGGAAGAGCAGGGGTCTTTTTTTTTTTTTTTTAATTTATTTATTTGAGGGACAGAGATCACAAGTAGGCAGAGAGGCAGACAGAGAGAGAGGGGGAAGCAGGCTCCCCGCGGAGCAGAGAAGAGCAGGGGGCGGGGGTCTTATCATGCAGATTACCTCATCTTCCTTCGGGGGATGGGGAAGGCCTGGGTAGCAGATTACTTCAGTAAAGTCAGAGAATTCAGGTCCTACTGGTTAAGAGGACATTTCTAGGGGAGGTTGAAACTACAATTGGATTTGGTATTAAGCCCTAGTTTGGGACCTCAGCCTAATTGAGGCCATTTTGGGCCAGTGGTTTTCTTTTTAACAACGTATAGAGTCCATAAGCACAAATTAAAAAACAAACAAACAAACAAAAAAACCCAGAGATTGTCAAAATAGATGAAAAAGAAGACCCAGATATATATGTCTACGAGAAACCCACTTTAAGTATGAAAAGACAGGTTAAGAACCAAGGGATGGAGAAAATTATACCATGGTAACACTAAGCCAAGGGAATATGGAATATCCATATTAATTTCTGATAAAGCAGAACAAGGCAAATGATAAAAAATAAAGAGAGGCATTACATAATAACAGAGGGGCCAATTCTCTAGGGAGACCTAACAATCCTTACTGTGTATGCCTCTATCAACACAATGTCAAAATATATGAGGCAAAACCCGATAGAATTGGAAAGAGAAAACAAACAAAAACCAAAAATCCATTTCTCTGTCTTCTTACAATGCTTGGCCCAGATTTATTCATGCCTTTTTCTGCAGCTCTAATCACCATGCCATATAGGCTGGTAGAGGCAGAGAAACCCTAGTTGCCACCCAAGTGCTCCAGCTCTCCCACTGTTTTCTTTGTCTAATGAGCGGCAGCCTGGATTTGCAGTATACAGATTACAGACCTCAGCCTCCAGAAAGGACTCCTGGGGTTAAAGCTACATCTTCTCATGGTTCATTGTTTATTTTAGGGCCAGTTACTTAATTCCTTGCAGCATCAATATCCTCATATTTAAAATATGATTCTTAAAACTAACCTACTTCAGCTTTTTGTGGATTAAATGAGATGATCTACACAACATTTCTGACATAGAAAAGGGCTGAATAGATGGTTCTGGTCTTTACTCTTTTCATCAACCCAATGTACTTACCTCTAAATTAGGGAGATTAATAAGACCTATGTCATCTACTGCTGTGTAACAAACACGCTCTAAACTTAGTAGCATAACATGAATACTACTTACTATGCTGTCAGGACATGTAGGTCTGGAATTCAGATAAAACGCAGGAGGCAAGGTCTCAGCTAGGTACTGAGAAAAGTCAGAAGGTGTCTTTGCTCATGGGACTGGCACCCACACTTGGATCACTGAAGGGTGGGCTCGGACACACCTGTCTATTGAAGTGCTGGTTGTGGCCTCTCTATGTAGCTCGGGCTTCCCACTTAATGGGAGCTGGTTTCAAGAGGGGGTGATCCTAGGGAGTACTCAAAGAGAGCAAGACAGAAGTTGTAAATCTTCAGAGCCAGCCTCAGAAGACATATACTCTGCCACAGTTGGTCTGTTACAATTAAGTCGCTAAGACCAGTTCATAGTGAAGACGGAGGTTAATTAGATCCCACTTCTTAATGGGATAGGGAAATACCACATGGCAAAAGTGCATGTAGGATGGGTGACAATATTGTGACCGTGTTTGGAAAGAACAATATGCCACAGAAAATGCATATAATTCACTTAACACTGCAGGTACATAGTAAGAACTCAATAAAAGTATTATAATAATATAACTCAATAAAATAATATAACTCAATAATATATAATAATATAACTCAATAAAAGTTATTATTATTGTTTTTATTATTATGCTGATCTTTATAAAACATACATTCCTACTCCTGAGGAGCTTATAACTTAGTGGACACAAATTACATAAAGCAATGCATGCAATAGAGTGTTATAAGAGAATCCCATCATGCTTGCAAAGGAGTCTCAGAGGAAGTGATTGTTAATTCTCTTTGTGAGTGTAAGGAGAGCCTCTGGAGTAGATGGCCCTTGAGTTGACTTTATCCAAAGTAGACAGAGGAAATTTCTTATGCAGTCTTGGGGGGCCATAAATAAACTCAGAGCAATTCTTGTCCCTGTTGTTGAACCCCAACAGCTCCTTCTCACTGTTTTAGAATTGCCAAGGTGGGTCTTACTGTCTTGATCAAGGCTCACTAAATTGACTGATCCTCATGCAATCAGATTTATAAATAGAAAATTCTTGCTTCTCTGGCCAGATACCCAGAAATGAAGCAAGGGGATGAGAAGGCTTGCTCTACTGGTAGAGCCACACTTGGGAAGGAGTGGAGTCTGCTCTGTCGTCAGGGATGGTAGTCAGCATGAGGCTGCTAGGTGCCAGGCTCAACGTGGATTATGGCAAGAGGAAGAACAAAGAACATAACAAATCTCTTCATGTTATATTCCATATACTTTTCTTATGGCCCTGAAATTGTTGGCCTTGGTGTTACAGTTAATTGGATGTTTAACAGAACTATCTTCCTTCCATATTCTTCTATCCCCACCAAAATAACAAGCTCCTGAGAGGGCTGGCACGCACCTTTGTAATTTCGGTTTACCAGAAACATGGTAGAGCCTCAATACGTGTTTAATAAATAAAGAAGGATCCTTTATTTTCTTGTCCAAGGACATGCCACAACTTCTTTCTTATACTTTAATATTTAGTAAGAACTACTCAGCCCAGTTTCCCAATCCCCACATCACATCACAGTTTTGGGAAAAACTAACCACTCTGCTTGTCATGTTTAATTTGTGTGTGTGCACCTGCGTGTGCACGTGTGTGCGCGTGTGTGGAGGTGTGTATTAAGGAAGAAGATTGGTGGGTGATTACTAGCCATACAGCCTCATCTAGATTTTCTTAATGAAATAGATGTCTGGCAGCAAATTTCATAAAGTTAATCTTTTTAGGAACGAATTGGAGAGAAGGCACCCTTGTAGACGTGATCCTTTTCTCCTTGGAGAGAATAATTGTTCTCTTTCTCCACACAAGCAGCCTCAGTGGGAATCTCAGATGACTTGGGTGATGGAAAAATATTTACAAATGCTTTCCTTTTGCCCCTGAGGAGATAGTCTGGGCTACTTCCATATTTCTTCAAGTGAGTTTGGCTGGAGGAGGAGAGAGAAGGGTTTTCAGCCATAGAATTGGAGTTGCATGTCAAACAGCCTGCAGTAAGTTGGAAAGGGGGTACCTAGTGTCATTCAAAGCAGTCCTCAAGAGCTCTAAGGCATCTGCCACTAGTTTTGATGTCCCTGAATATTCACTTTCCAAAAACCTTGTACTAAATTTGCCAATGCACAGGACATTCTGGAGTTCACTAAAGGTATAAATTGCTTTCTAGATCATTTCATTTTCATACTACCTACAGGCACCAATGCCTAATTTGAAGTCAATTTGTCTTGAAAAATACCTTTTGCACTTCACATTTTCCTTGCTGTTAGTTGTCTCTGATGGATTTAGGAAGGGCAAATGGCTTGTGATGCCAGGCAGATGTGTCCCTGAAACATGAACCATTGTTGGAGTCAAGGGAGAGATGCAAAGTGCAGTTTAACTGCTGAATCACCACATCATGGCTGGGAATATTTATGTTTTTCATCCACATTTTATGAAGCATTGGCAGGATAAGAGGTGGCCAGGAGAAAGAACAAATTTCACTTTCAGAGACTGCTATAAAGCGGTCATGGACAGCTATCACCTGATGTACATAATTTTTTAGACTGTTCCTGTTAAAGAAAAAATTATTCATGACATTTGTTAAAGATGGAAAGGAAGACTTTATTTAAGTCTACAAGGGGGTTTTGTAATAGGGGAAGGAGATTGGGCTCAATTCCGAAAACAATAAGGAAAAGAAAAGTGGGAATTTATAGCCAAGTAGCAGGGTGGGAGGTCGGTGAATGGAAAATTACTAAGAGGTAGTGTAATTCTTATTAAACTGACCTACTGGGATTTTAGGCAGACTAGGGTGATAGGATATCAAGGGTAGAGAATTTTTGCTAAACTGATTCAGCAGGATTCTTGCTAAAACTGGAATAAGCAGGCCAAGGACAGAGCCCTTGATCAAGGGCTTGACCCAAGGTCAAGGCCTACTGAGAGGGAGAACTCATAAGAACCTCACTCAAGTTTAGGGGAAGAGAGTATTTGTCATCCCCCAAATCTGTTCTCCAAAATATATCACTATACCCAACTAAATATCCTTTCAAATATTGATGACATTTAGTGACTAATCAAAAGACAAATTATCTTGAAGTTGAAAATGTAATTTTGGTAAAATCTCTGTCCTTTCTTTAATGTAAGTTTGTTGATAAGATATTTTCCTCACCTTTGTGATGGCATGAATTTCACTTTCTAAAGTTTTTATTTAAGTAATCAAATTTTTTATTATAGATGTTAATGAATTAATTAATTTAAAAAATGAATCCTATTGTGGGGAAAATGTCTCTCTTTTAAAGAACACACTTGGGGCACCTGGGTGGCTTAGTTGGTTAAGTGCCTGCTTTCAGCTCAGGTCATGATCCCAGGGTTCTGGGATTCAGCCCTGCATCAGACTTCCTGCTCAGCAGGGAGTCTGCTTTTCCCTCACCCTCTGT